>NW_027464418.1:0-70021 GCF_050947455.1 Rhinoderma darwinii
TTATGACTACGGTTCAAGAATTAGCCTCAGAAACAGTGGGAAACAGTGCTTCTATACTAATTGCCAGGCGCTGAGACGAATGCCGCCAAGATCGAGCGTCTATGACTTACGGTTCAAGAATTAGCCTCAGAAACAGTGGTTCTGAACATGCTGCCAATTGCTCGCCTGGGAAACATCCAGAGAAGTCCAAGATAGTGTTTTTTAGACGGGCTGCCACGAGCTGAACGAATGCAGCCAAGAGCGAGCGTCTGTGACTTACGGTTCAAGAGTTATTCACAGAAACATGGTTCTGAACTTTGCTGCCAGCCGCGGAAAGCGAAAATAACCAAGATCGAGCGTCTAGGATTTACTTGTCAATAGCTCGCCTGGGAAACATCCAGAGAAGTCAAAGACAGTGCTTCTATACTAATTGCCAGGCGCTGAGACGAATGCCGCCAAGATCGAGCGTCTATGACTTACGGTTCAAGAATTAGCCTCAGAAACAGTGGTTCTGAACATGCTGCCAATAGCTCGCCTGGGAAACATCCAGAGAAGTCCAAGATAGTGTTTTTTAGACGGGCTGCCACGAGCTGAAACGAATGCAGCCAAGAGCGAGCGTCTGTGACTTACGGTTCAAGAGTTATTCACAGAAACATGGTTCTGAACTTTGCTGCCAGCCGCGAAAGCGAAAATAACCAAGATCGAGCGTCTAGGATTTACTTGTCAATAGCTCGCCTGGGAAACATCCAGAGAAGTCAAAGACAGTGCTTCTATACTAATTGCCAGGCGCTGAGACGAATGCCGCCAAGATCGAGCGTCTATGACTTACGGTTCAAGAATTAGCCTCAGAAACAGTGGTTCTGAACATGCTGCCAATAGCTCGCCTGGGAAACATCCAGAGAAGTCCAAGATAGTGTTTTTTAGACTGGCTGCCACGAGCTGAAACGAATGCAGCAAGAGCGAGCGTCTGTGACTTACGGTTCAAGAGTTATTCACAGAAACATGGTTCTGAACTTTGCTGCCAGCCGCGAAAGCGAAAATAACCAAGATCGAGCGTCTAGGATTTACTTGTCAATAGCTCGCCTGGGAAACATCCAGAGAAGTCAAAGACAGTGCTTCTATACTAATTGCCAGGCGCTGAGACGAATGCCGCCAAGATCGAGCGTCTATGACACGGTTCAAGAATTAGCCTCAGAAACAGTGGTTCTGAACATGCTGCCAATAGCTCGCCTGGGAAACATCCAGAGAAGTCCAAGATAGTGTTTTTTAGACGGGCTGCCACGAGCTGAAACGAATGCAGCCAAGAGCGAGCGTCTGTGACTTACGGTTCAAGAGTTATTCACAGAAACATGGTTCTGAACTTTGCTGCCAGCTGCGAAAGCGAAAATAACCAAGATCGAGCGTCTAGGATTTACTTGTCAATAGCTCGCCTGGGAAACATCCAGAGAAGTCAAAGACAGTGCTTCTATACTAATTGCCAGGCGCTGAGATGAATGCCGCCAAGATCTAGCGTCTATGACTTACGGTTCAAGAATTAGCCTCAGAAACAGTGGGAAACAGTGCTTCTATACTAATTGCCAGGCGCTGAGACGAATGGCGCCAAGATCGAGCGTCTAAGACTTACGGTTCAAGAATTAGCCTCAGAAAAAGTGGTTCTGAACATGCTGCCAATAGCTCGCCTGGGAAACATCCAGAGAAGTCCAAGATAGTGTTTTTTAGACGGGCTGCCACGAGCTGAAACGAATGCAGCCAAGAGCGAGCGTCTGTGACTTACGGTTCAAGAGTTATTCACAGAAACATGGTTCTGAACTTTGCTGCCAGCCGCGAAAGCGAAAATAACCAAGATCGAGCGTCTAGGATTTACTTGTCAATAGCTCGCCTGGGAAACATCCAGAGAAGTCAAAGACAGTGCTTCTATACTAATTGCCAGGCGCTGAGACGAATGCCGCCAAGATCTAGCGTCTATGACTTACGGTTCAAGAATTAGCCTCAGAAACAGTGGGAAACAGTGCTTCTATACTAATTGCCAGGCGCTGAGACGAATGCCGCCAAGATCGAGCGTCTATGACTTACGGTTCAAGAATTAGCCTCAGAAACAGTGGTTCTGAACATGCTGCCAATTGCTCGCCTGGGAAACATCCAGAGAAGTCCAAGATAGTGTTTTTTAGACGGGCTGCCACGAGCTGAAACGAATGCAGCCAAGAGCGAGCGTCTGTGACTTACGGTTCAAGAGTTATTCACAGAAACATGGTTCTGAACTTTGCTGCCAGCCGCGAAAGCGAAAATAACCAAGATCGAGCGTCTAGGATTTACTTGTCAATAGCTCGCCTGGGAAACATCCAGAGAAGTCAAAGACAGTGCTTCTATACTAATTGCCAGGCGCTGAGACGAATGCCGCCAAGATCTAGCGTCTATGACTTACGGTTCAAGAATTAGCCTCAGAAACAGTGGTTCTGAACATGCTGCCAATAGCTCGCCTGGGAAACATCCAGAGAAGTCCAAGATAGTGTTTTTAGAGGGGCTGCCACGAGCTGAAACGAATGCAGCCAAGAGCGAGTGTCTGTGACTTACGGTTCAAGAGTTATTCACAGAAACATGGTTCTGAACTTTGCTGCCAGCCGCGAAAGCGAAAATAACCAAGATCGAGCGTCTAGGATTTACTTGTCAATAGCTCGCCTGGGAAACATCCAGAGAAGTCAAAGACAGTGCTTCTATACTAATTGCCAGGCGCTGAGATGAATGCCGCCAAGATCTAGCGTCTATGACTTACGGTTCAAGAATTAGCCTCAGAAACAGTGGGAAACAGTGCTTCTATACTAATTGCCAGGCGCTGAGACGAATGCCGCCAAGATCGAGCGTCTATGACTTACGGTTCAAGAATTAGCCTCAGAAACAGTGGTTCTGAACATGCTGCCAATTGCTCGCCTGGGAAACATCCAGAGAAGTCCAAGATAGTGTTTTTTAGACAGGCTGCCACGAGCTGAAACGAATGCAGCCAAGAGCGAGCGTCTGTGACTTACGGTTCAAGAGTTATTCACAGAAACATGGTTCTGAACTTTGCTGCCAGCCGCGAAAGCGAAAATAACCAAGATCGAGCGTCTAGGATTTACTTGTCAATAGCTCGCCTGGGAAACATCTAGAGAAGTCAAAGACAGTGCTTCTATACTAATTGCCAGGCGCTGAGACGAATGCCGCCAAGATCTAGCGTCTATGACTTACGGTTCAAGAATTAGCCTCAGAAACAGTGGGAAACAGTGCTTCTATACTAATTGCCAGGCGCTGAGACGAATGCCGCCAAGATCGAGCGTCTATGACTTACGGTTCAAGAATTAGCCTCAGAAACAGTGGTTCTGAACATGCTGCCAATTGCTCGCCTGGGAAACATCCAGAGAAGTCCAAGATAGTGTTTTTTAGACGGGCTGCCAAGAGCTGAAACGAATGCAGCCAAGAGCGAGCGTCTGTGACTTACGGTTCAAGAGTTATTCACAGAAACATGGTTCTGAACTTTGCTGCCAGCCGCGAAAGCGAAAATAACCAAGATCGAGCGTCTAGGATTTACTTGTCAATAGCTCGCCTGGGAAACATCCAGAGAAGTCAAAGACAGTGCTTCTATACTAATTGCCAGGCGCTGAGACGAATGCCGCCAAGATCTAGCGTCTATGACTTACGGTTCAAGAATTAGCCTCAGAAACAGTGGTTCTGAACATGCTGCCAATAGCTCGCCTGGGAAACATCCAGAGAAGTCCAAGATAGTGTTTTTTAGACGGGCTGCCACGAGCTGAAACGAATGCAGCCAAGAGCGAGCGTCTGTGACTTACGGTTCAAGAGTTATTCACAGAAACATGGTTCTGAACTTTGCTGCCAGCCGCGAAAGCGAAAATAACCAAGATCGAGCGTCTAGGATTTACTTGTCAATAGCTCGCCTGGGAAACATCCAGATAAGTCAAAGACAGTGCTTCTATACTAATTGCCAGGCGCTGAGATGAATGCCGCCAAGATCTAGCGTCTATGACTTACGGTTCAAGAATTAGCCTCAGAAACAGTGGGAAACAGTGCTTCTATACTAATTGCTAGGCGCTGAGACGAATGGCGCCAAGATCGAGCGTCTAAGACTTACGGTTCAAGAATTAGCCTCAGAAACAGTGGTTCTGAACATGCTGCCAATAGCTCGCCTGGGAAACATCCAGAGAAGTCCAAGATAGTGTTTTTTAGACGGGCTGCCAAGAGCTGAAACGAATGCAGCCAAGAGCGAGCGTCTGTGACTTACGGTTCAAGAGTTATTCACAGAAACATGGTTCTGAACTTTGCTGCCAGCCGCGAAAGCGAAAATAACCAAGATCGAGCGTCTAGGATTTACTTGTCAATAGCTCGCCTGGGAAACATCCAGAGAAGTCAAAGACAGTGCTTCTATACTAATTGCCAGGCGCTGAGACGAATGCCGCCAAGATCTAGCGTCTATGACTTACGGTTCAAGAATTAGCCTCAGAAACAGTGGGAAACAGTGCTTCTATACTAATTGCCAGGCGCTGAGACGAATGCCGCCAAGATCGAGCGTCTATTACTTACGGTTCAAGAATTAGCCTCAGAAACAGTGGTTCTGAACATGCTGCCAATTGCTCGCCTGGGAAACATCCAGAGAAGTCCAAGATAGTGTTTTTTAGACGGGCTGCCACGAGCTGAAACGAATGCAGCCAAGAGCGAGCGTCTGTGACTTACGGTTCAAGAGTTATTCACAGAAACATGGTTCTGAACTTTGCTGCCAGCCGCGGAAAGCGAAAATAACCAAGATCGATCGTCTAGGATTTACTTGTCAATAGCTCGCCTGGGAAACATCCAGATAAGTCAAAGTCAGTGCTTCTATACTAATTGCCAGGCGCTGAGATGAATGCCGCCAAGATCTAGCGTCTATGACTTACGGTTCAAGAATTAGCCTCAGAAACAGTGGGAAACAGTGCTTCTATACTAATTGCTAGGCGCTGAGACGAATGGCGCCAAGATCGAGCGTCTAAGACTTACGGTTCAAGAATTAGCCTCAGAAACAGTGGTTCTGAACATGCTGCCAATAGCTCGCCTGGGAAACATCCAGAGAAGTCCAAGATAGTGTTTTTTAGACGGGCTGCCAAGAGCTGAAACGAATGCAGCCAAGAGCGAGCGTCTGTGACTTACGGTTCAAGAGTTATTCACAGAAACATGGTTCTGAACTTTGCTGCCAGCCGCGAAAGCGAAAATAACCAAGATCGAGCGTCTAGGATTTACTTGTCAATAGCTCGCCTGGGAAACATCCAGAGAAGTCAAAGACAGTGCTTCTATACTAATTGCTAGGCGCTGAGACGAATGCCGCCAAGATCTAGCGTCTATGACTTACGGTTCAAGAATTAGCCTCAGAAACAGTGGGAAACAGTGCTTCTATACTAATTGCCAGGCGCTGAGACGAATGCCGCCAAGATCGAGCGTCTATTACTTACGGTTCAAGAATTAGCCTCAGAAACAGTGGTTCTGAACATGCTGCCAATTGCTCGCCTGGGAAACATCCAGAGAAGTCCAAGATAGTGTTTTTTAGACGGGCTGCCACGAGCTGAACGAATGCAGCCAAGAGCGAGCGTCTGGTGACTTACGGTTCAAGAGTTATTCACAGAAACATGGTTCTGAACTTTGCTGCCAGCCGCGAAAGCGAAAATAACCAAGATCGAGCGTCTAGGATTTACTTGTCAATAGCTCGCCTGGGAAACATCCAGAGAAGTCAAAGACAGTGCTTCTATACTAATTGCCAGGCGCTGAGACGAATGCCGCCAAGATCTAGCGTCTATGACTTACGGTTCAAGAATTAGCCTCAGAAACAGTGGGAAACAGTGCTTCTATACTAATTGCCAGGCGCTGAGACGAATGCCGCCAAGATCGAGCGTCTATGACTTACGGTTCAAGAATTAGCCTCAGAAACAGTGGTTCTGAACATGCTGCCAATTGCTCGCCTGGGAAACATCCAGAGAAGTCCAAGATAGTGTTTTTTAGACGGGCTGCCACGAGCTGAACGAATGCAGCCAAGAGCGAGCGTCTGTGACTTACGGTTCAAGAGTTATTCACAGAAACATGGTTCTGAACTTTGCTGCCAGCCGCGAAAGCGAAAATAACCAAGATCGAGCGTCTAGGATTTACTTGTCAATAGCTCGCCTGGGAAACATCCAGAGAAGTCAAAGACAGTGCTTCTATACTAATTGCCAGGCGCTGAGACGAATGCCGCCAAGATCTAGCGTCTATGACTTACGGTTCAAGAATTAGCCTCAGAAACAGTGGTTCTGAACATGCTGCCAATAGCTCGCCTGGGAAACATCCAGAGAAGTCCAAGATAGTGTTTTTTAGAGGGGCTGCCACGAGCTGAAACGAATGCAGCCAAGAGCGAGTGTCTGTGACTTACGGTTCAAGAGTTATTCACAGAAACATGGTTCTGAACTTTGCTGCCAGCCGCGAAAGCGAAAATAACCAAGATCGAGCGTCTAGGATTTACTTGTCAATAGCTCGCCTGGGAAACATCCAGAGAAGTCAAAGACAGTGCTTCTATACTAATTGCCAGGCGCTGAGATGAATGCCGCCAAGATCTAGCGTCTATGACTTACGGTTCAAGAATTAGCCTCAGAAACAGTGGGAAACAGTGCTTCTATACTAATTGCCAGGCGCTGAGACGAATGCCGCCAAGATCGAGCGTCTATGACTTACGGTTCAAGAATTAGCCTCAGAAACAGTGGTTCTGAACATGCTGCCAATAGCTCGCCTGGGAAACATCCAGAGAAGTCCAAGATAGTGTTTTTTAGACTGGCTGCCACGAGCTGAAACGAATGCAGCCAAGAGCGAGCGTCTGTGACTTACGGTTCAAGAGTTATTCACAGAAACATGGTTCTGAACTTTGCTGCCAGCCGCGAAAGCGAAAATAACCAAGATCGAGCGTCTAGGATTTACTTGTCAATAGCTCGCCTGGGAAACATCCAGAGAAGTCAAAGACAGTGCTTCTATACTAATTGCCAGACGCTGAGACGAATGCCGCCAAGATCGAGCGTCTATGACACGGTTCAAGAATTAGCCTCAGAAACAGTGGTTCTGAACATGCTGCCAATAGCTCGCCTGGGAAACATCCAGAGAAGTCCAAGATAGTGTTTTTTAGACGGGCTGCCAAGAGCTGAAACGAATGCAGCCAAGAGCGAGCGTCTGTGACTTACGGTTCAAGAGTTATTCACAGAAACATGGTTCTGAACTTTGCTGCCAGCCGCGAAAGCGAAAATAACCAAGATCGAGCGTCTAGGATTTACTTGTCAATAGCTCGCCTGGGAAACATCCAGAGAAGTCAAAGACAGTGCTTCTATACTAATTGCTAGGCGCTGAGACGAATGCCGCCAAGATCTAGCGTCTATGACTTACGGTTCAAGAATTAGCCTCAGAAACAGTGGGAAACAGTGCTTCTATACTAATTGCCAGGCGCTGAGACGAATGCCGCCAAGATCGAGCGTCTATTACTTACGGTTCAAGAATTAGCCTCAGAAACAGTGGTTCTGAACATGCTGCCAATTGCTCGCCTGGGAAACATCCAGAGAAGTCCAAGATAGTGTTTTTTAGACGGGCTGCCACGAGCTGAAACGAATGCAGCCAAGAGCGAGCGTCTGTGACTTACGGTTCAAGAGTTATTCACAGAAACATGGTTCTGAACTTTGCTGCCAGCCGCGAAAGCGAAAATAACCAAGATCGAGCGTCTAGGATTTACTTGTCAATAGCTCGCCTGGGAAACATCCAGAGAAGTCAAAGACAGTGCTTCTATACTAATTGCCAGGCGCTGAGACGAATGCCGCCAAGATCTAGCGTCTATGACTTACGGTTCAAGAATTAGCCTCAGAAACAGTGGGAAACAGTGCTTCTATACTAATTGCCAGGCGCTGAGACGAATGCCGCCAAGATCGAGCGTCTATGACTTACGGTTCAAGAATTAGCCTCAGAAACAGTGGTTCTGAACATGCTGCCAATTGCTCGCCTGGGAAACATCCAGAGAAGTCCAAGATAGTGTTTTTTAGACGGGCTGCCACGAGCTGAAACGAATGCAGCCAAGAGCGAGCGTCTGTGACTTACGGTTCAAGAGTTATTCACAGAAACATGGTTCTGAACTTTGCTGCCAGCCGCGAAAGCGAAAATAACCAAGATCGAGCGTCTAGGATTTACTTGTCAATAGCTCGCCTGGGAAACATCCAGAGAAGTCAAAGACAGTGCTTCTATACTAATTGCCAGGCGCTGAGACGAATGCCGCCAAGATCTAGCGTCTATGACTTACGGTTCAAGAATTAGCCTCAGAAACAGTGGTTCTGAACATGCTGCCAATAGCTCGCCTGGGAAACATCCAGAGAAGTCCAAGATAGTGTTTTTTAGAGGGGCTGCCACGAGCTGAAACGAATGCAGCCAAGAGCGAGTGTCTGTGACTTACGGTTCAAGAGTTATTCACAGAAACATGGTTCTGAACTTTGCTGCCAGCCGCGAAAGCGAAAAATAACCAAGATCGAGCGTCTAGGATTTACTTGTCAATAGCTCGCCTGGGAAACATCCAGAGAAGTCAAAGACAGTGCTTCTAATACTAATTGCCAGGCGCTGAGATGAATGCCGCCAAGATCTAGCGTCTATGACTTACGGTTCAAGAATTAGCCTCAGAAACAGTGGGAAACAGTGCTTCTATACTAATTGCCAGGCGCTGAGACGAATGCCGCCAAGATCGAGCGTCTATGACTTACGGTTCAAGAATTAGCCTCAGAAACAGTGGTTCTGAACATGCTGCCAATAGCTCGCCTGGGAAACATCCAGAGAAGTCCAAGATAGTGTTTTTTAGACTGGCTGCCACGAGCTGAAACGAATGCAGCCAAGAGCGAGCGTCTGTGACTTACGGTTCAGGAGTTATTCACAGAAACATGGTTCTGAACTTTGCTGCCAGCCGCGAAAGCGAAAATAACCAAGATCGAGCGTCTAGGATTTACTTGTCAATAGCTCGCCTGGGAAACATCCAGAGAAGTCAAAGACAGTGCTTCTATACTAATTGCCAGGCGCTGAGACGAATGCCGCCAAGATCGAGCGTCTATGACACGGTTCAAGAATTAGCCTCAGAAACAGTGGTTCTGAACATGCTGCCAATAGCTCGCCTGGGAAACATCCAGAGAAGTCCAAGATAGTGTTTTTTAGACGGGCTGCCACGAGCTGAAACGAATGCAGCCAAGAGCGAGCGTCTGTGACTTACGGTTCAAGAGTTATTCACAGAAACATGGTTCTGAACTTTGCTGCCAGCTGCGAAAGCGAAAATAACCAAGATCGAGCGTCTAGGATTTACTTGTCAATAGCTCGCCTGGGAAACATCCAGAGAAGTCAAAGACAGTGCTTCTATACTAATTGCCAGGCGCTGAGATGAATGCCGCCAAGATCTAGCGTCTATGACTTACGGTTCAAGAATTAGCCTCAGAAACAGTGGGAAACAGTGCTTCTATACTAATTGCCAGGCGCTGAGACGAATGGCGCCAAGATCGAGCGTCTAAGACTTACGGTTTCAAGAATTAGCCTCAGAAAAAGTGGTTCTGAACATGCTGCCAATAGCTCGCTGGGAAACATCCAGAGAAGTCCAAGATAGTGTTTTTTAGACGGGCTGCCACGAGCTGAAACGAATGCAGCCAAGAGCGAGCGTCTGTGACTTACGGTTCAAGAGTTATTCACAGAAACATGGTTCTGAACTTTGCTGCCAGCCGCGAAAGCGAAAATAACCAAGATCGAGCGTCTAGGATTTACTTGTCAATAGCTCGCCTGGAAACATCCAGAGAAGTCAAAGACAGTGCTTCTATACTAATTGCCAGGCGCTGAGACGAATGCCGCCAAGATCTAGCGTCTATGACTTACGGTTCAAGAATTAGCCTCAGAAACAGTGGGAAACAGTGCTTCTATACTAATTGCCAGGCGCTGAGACGAATGCCGCCAAGATCGAGCGTCTATGACTTACGGTTCAAGAATTAGCCTCAGAAACAGTGGTTCTGAACATGCTGCCAATTGCTCGCCTGGGAAACATCCAGAGAAGTCCAAGATTTTTAGACGGGCTGCCACGAGCTGAAACGAATGCAGCCAAGAGCGAGCGTCTGTGACTTACGGTTCAAGAGTTATTCACAGAAACATGGTTCTGAACTTTGCTGCCAGCCGCGAAAGCGAAAATAACCAAGATCGAGCGTCTAGGATTTACTTGTCAATAGCTCGCCTGGGAAACATCCAGAGAAGTCAAAGACAGTGCTTCTATACTAATTGCCAGGCGCTGAGACGAATGCCGCCAAGATCTAGCGTCTATGACTTACGGTTCAAGAATTAGCCTCAGAAACAGTGGTTCTGAACATGCTGCCAATAGCTCGCCTGGGAAACATCCAGAGAAGTCCAAGATAGTGTTTTTTAGAGGGGCTGCCACGAGCTGAAACGAATGCAGCCAAGAGCGAGTGTCTGTGACTTACGGTTCAAGAGTTATTCACAGAAACATGGTTCTGAACTTTGCTGCCAGCCGCGAAAGCGAAAATAACCAAGATCGAGCGTCTAGGATTTACTTGTCAATAGCTCGCCTGGGAAACATCCAGAGAAGTCAAAGACAGTGCTTCTATACTAATTGCCAGGCGCTGAGATGAATGCCGCCAAGATCTAGCGTCTATGACTTACGGTTCAAGAATTAGCCTCAGAAACAGTGGGAAACAGTGCTTCTATACTAATTGCCAGGCGCTGAGACGAATGCCGCCAAGATCGAGCGTCTATGACTTACGGTTCAAGAATTAGCCTCAGAAACAGTGGTTCTGAACATGCTGCCAATTGCTCGCCTGGGAAACATCCAGAGAAGTCCAAGATAGTGTTTTTTAGACGGGCTGCCACGAGCTGAAACGAATGCAGCCAAGAGCGAGCGTCTGTGACTTACGGTTCAAGAGTTATTCACAGAAACATGGTTCTGAACTTTGCTGCCAGCCGCGAAAGCGAAAATAACCAAGATCGAGCGTCTAGGATTTACTTGTCAATAGCTCGCCTGGGAAACATCCAGAGAAGTCAAAGACAGTGCTTCTATACTAATTGCCAGGCGCTGAGACGAATGCCGCCAAGATCTAGCGTCTATGACTTACGGTTCAAGAATTAGCCTCAGAAACAGTGGGAAACAGTGCTTCTATACTAATTGCCAGGCGCTGAGACGAATGCCGCCAAGATCGAGCGTCTATGACTTACGGTTCAAGAATTAGCCTCAGAAACAGTGGTTCTGAACATGCTGCCAATTGCTCGCCTGGGAAACATCCAGAGAAGTCCAAGATAGTGTTTTTAGACGGGCTGCCACGAGCTGAAACGAATGCAGCCAAGAGCGAGCGTCTGTGACTTACGGTTCAAGAGTTATTCACAGAAACATGGTTCTGAACTTTGCTGCCAGCCGCGAAAGCGAAAATAACCAAGATCGAGCGTCTAGGATTTACTTGTCAATAGCTCGCCTGGGAAACATCCAGAGAAGTCAAAGACAGTGCTTCTATACTAATTGCCAGGCGCTGAGACGAATGCCGCCAAGATCTAGCGTCTATGACTTACGGTTCAAGAATTAGCCTCAGAAACAGTGGTTCTGAACATGCTGCCAATAGCTCGCCTGGGAAACATCCAGAGAAGTCCAAGATAGTGTTTTTTAGACGGGCTGCCACGAGCTGAAACGAATGCAGCCAAGAGCGAGCGTCTGTGACTTACGGTTCAAGAGTTATTCACAGAAACATGGTTCTGAACTTTGCTGCCAGCCGCGAAAGCGAAAATAACCAAGATCGAGCGTCTAGGATTTACTTGTCAATAGCTCGCCTGGGAAACATCCAGATAAGTCAAAGACAGTGCTTCTATACTAATTGCCAGGCGCTGAGATGAATGCCGCCAAGATCTAGCGTCTATGACTTACGGTTCAAGAATTAGCCTCAGAAACAGTGGGAAACAGTGCTTCTATACTAATTGCTAGGCGCTGAGACGAATGGCGCCAAGATCGAGCGTCTAAGACTTACGGTTCAAGAATTAGCCTCAGAAACAGTGGTTCTGAACATGCTGCCAATAGCTCGCCTGGGAAACATCCAGAGAAGTCCAAGATAGTGTTTTTTAGACGGGCTGCCAAGAGCTGAAACGAATGCAGCCAAGAGCGAGCGTCTGTGACTTACGGTTCAAGAGTTATTCACAGAAACATGGTTCTGAACTTTGCTGCCAGCCGCGAAAGCGAAAATAACCAAGATCGAGCGTCTAGGATTTACTTGTCAATAGCTCGCCTGGGAAACATCCAGAGAAGTCAAAGACAGTGCTTCTATACTAATTGCCAGGCGCTGAGACGAATGCCGCCAAGATCTAGCGTCTATGACTTACGGTTCAAGAATTAGCCTCAGAAACAGTGGGAAACAGTGCTTCTATACTAATTGCCAGGCGCTGAGACGAATGCCGCCAAGATCGAGCGTCTATTACTTACGGTTCAAGAATTAGCCTCAGAAACAGTGGTTCTGAACATGCTGCCAATTGCTCGCCTGGGAAACATCCAGAGAAGTCCAAGATAGTGTTTTTTAGACGGGCTGCCACGAGCTGAAACGAATGCAGCCAAGAGCGAGCGTCTGTGACTTACGGTTCAAGAGTTATTCACAGAAACATGGTTCTGAACTTTGCTGCCAGCCGCGAAAGCGAAAATAACCAAGATCGAGCGTCTAGGATTTACTTGTCAATAGCTCGCCTGGGAAACATCCAGATAAGTCAAAGTCAGTGCTTCTATACTAATTGCCAGGCGCTGAGATGAATGCCGCCAAGATCTAGCGTCTATGACTTACGGTTCAAGAATTAGCCTCAGAAACAGTGGGAAACAGTGCTTCTATACTAATTGCTAGGCGCTGAGACGAATGGCGCCAAGATCGAGCGTCTAAGACTTACGGTTCAAGAATTAGCCTCAGAAACAGTGGTTCTGAACATGCTGCCAATAGCTCGCCTGGGAAACATCCAGAGAAGTCCAAGATAGTGTTTTTTAGACGGGCTGCCACGAGCTGAAACGAATGCAGCCAAGAGCGAGCGTCTGTGACTTACGGTTCAAGAGTTATTCACAGAAACATGGTTCTGAACTTTGCTGCCAGCCGCGAAAGCGAAAATAACCAAGATCGAGCGTCTAGGATTTACTTGTCAATAGCTCGCCTGGGAAACATCCAGAGAAGTCAAAGACAGTGCTTCTATACTAATTGCCAGGCGCTGAGACGAATGCCGCCAAGATCTAGCGTCTATGACTTACGGTTCAAGAATTAGCCTCAGAAACAGTGGGAAACAGTGCTTCTATACTAATTGCTAGGCGCTGAGACGAATGGCGCCAAGATCGAGCGTCTAAGACTTACGGTTCAAGAATTAGCCTCAGAAACAGTGGTTCTGAACATGCTGCCAATAGCTCGCCTGGGAAACATCCAGAGAAGTCCAAGATAGTGTTTTTTAGACGGGCTGCCACGAGCTGAAACGAATGCAGCCAAGAGCGAGCGTCTGTGACTTACGGTTCAAGAGTTATTCACAGAAACATGGTTCTGAACTTTGCTGCCAGCCGCGAAAGCGAAAATAACCAAGATCGAGCGTCTAGGATTTACTTGTCAATAGCTCGCCTGGGAAACATCCAGAGAAGTCAAAGACAGTGCTTCTATACTAATTGCCAGGCGCTGAGACGAATGCCGCCAAGATCTAGCGTCTATGACTTACGGTTCAAGAATTAGCCTCAGAAACAGTGGGAAACAGTGCTTCTATACTAATTGCCAGGCGCTGAGACGAATGCCGCCAAGATCGAGCGTCTATGACTTACGGTTCAAGAATTAGCCTCAGAAACAGTGGTTCTGAACATGCTGCCAATTGCTCGCCTGGGAAACATCCAGAGAAGTCCAAGATAGTGTTTTTAGACGGGCTGCCACGAGCTGAAACGAATGCAGCCAAGAGCGAGCGTCTGTGACTTACGGTTCAAGAGTTATTCACAGAAACATGGTTCTGAACTTTGCTGCCAGCCGCGAAAGCGAAAATAACCAAGATCGAGCGTCTAGGATTTACTTGTCAATAGCTCGCCTGGGAAACATCCAGAGAAGTCAAAGACAGTGCTTCTATACTAATTGCCAGGCGCTGAGACGAATGCCGCCAAGATCGAGCGTCTATGACTTACGGTTCAAGAATTAGCCTCAGAAACAGTGGGAAACAGTGCTTCTATACTAATTGCCAGGCGCTGAGACGAATGCCGCCAAGATCGAGCGTCTATGACTTACGGTTCAAGAATTAGCCTCAGAAACAGTGGTTCTGAACATGCTGCCAATTGCTCGCCTGGGAAACATCCAGAGAAGTCCAAGATAGTGTTTTTTAGACGGGCTGCCACGAGCTGAAACGAATGCAGCCAAGAGCGAGCGTCTGTGACTTACGGTTCAAGAGTTATTCACAGAAACATGGTTCTGAACTTTGCTGCCAGCCGCGAAAGCGAAAATAACCAAGATCGAGCGTCTAGGATTTACTTGTCAATAGCTCGCCTGGGAAACATCCAGAGAAGTCAAAGACAGTGCTTCTATACTAATTGCCAGGCGCTGAGACGAATGCCGCCAAGATCGAGCGTCTATGACTTACGGTTCAAGAATTAGCCTCAGAAACAGTGGTTCTGAACATGCTGCCAATTGCTCGCCTGGGAAACATCCAGAGAAGTCCAAGATAGTGTTTTTTAGACGGGCTGCCACGAGCTGAAACGAATGCAGCCAAGAGCGAGCGTCTGTGACTTACGGTTCAAGAGTTATTCACAGAAACATGGTTCTGAACTTTGCTGCCAGCCGCGAAAGCGAAAATAACCAAGATCGAGCGTCTAGGATTTACTTGTCAATAGCTCGCCTGGGAAACATCCAGAGAAGTCAAAGACAGTGCTTCTATACTAATTGCCAGGCGCTGAGACGAATGCCGCCAAGATCGAGCGTCTATGACTTACGGTTCAAGAATTAGCCTCAGAAACAGTGGTTCTGAACATGCTGCCAATAGCTCGCCTGGGAAACATCCAGAGAAGTCCAAGATAGTGTTTTTTAGACGGGCTGCCACGAGCTGAAACGAATGCAGCCAAGAGCGAGCGTCTGTGACTTACGGTTCAAGAGTTATTCACAGAAACATGGTTCTGAACTTTGCTGCCAGCCGCGAAAGCGAAAATAATCAAGATCGAGCGTCTAGGATTTACTTGTCAATAGCTCGCCTGGGAAACATCCAGAGAAGTCAAAGACAGTGCTTCTATACTAATTGCCAGGCGCTGAGATGAATGCCGCCAAGATCTAGCGTCTATGACTTACGGTTCAAGAATTAGCCTCAGAAACAGTGGAAACAGTGCTTCTATACTAATTGCCAGGCGCTGAGACGAATGGCGCCAAGATCGAGCGTCTAAGACTTACGGTTCAAGAATTAGCCTCAGAAACAGTGGTTCTGAACATGCTGCCAATAGCTCGCCTGGGAAACATCCAGAGAAGTCCAAGATAGTGTTTTTTAGACGGGCTGCCACGAGCTGAAACGAATGCAGCCAAGAGCGAGCGTCTGTGACTTACGGTTCAAGAGTTATTCACAGAAACATGGTTCTGAACTTTGCTGCCAGCCGCGAAAGCGAAAATAACCAAGATCGAGCGTCTAGGATTTACTTGTCAATAGCTCGCCTGGGAAACATCCAGAGAAGTCAAAGACAGTGCTTCTATACTAATTGCCAGGCGCTGAGACGAATGCCGCCAGATCGAGCGTCTATGACTTACGGTTCAAGAATTAGCCTCAGAAACAGTGGTTCTGAACATGCTGCCAATAGCTGGCCTGGGAAACATCCAGAGAAGTCCAAGATAGTGTTTTTTAGACTGGCTGCCACGAGCTGAAACGAATGCAGCCAAGAGCGAGCGTCTGTGACTTACGGTTCAAGAGTTATTCACAGAAACATGGTTCTGAACTTTGCTGCCAGCCGCGAAAGCGAAAATAACCAAGATCTTGCGTCTAGGATTTACTTGTCAATAGCTCGCCTGGGAAACATCCAGAGAAGTCAAAGACAGTGCTTCTATACTAAATTGCCAGGCGCTGAGACGAATGCCGCCAAGATCGAGCGTCTATGACTTACGGTTCAAGAATTAGCCTCAGAAACAGTGGTTCTGAACATGCTGCCAATAGCTCGCCTGGGAAACATCCCAGAGAAGTCCAAGATAGTGTTTTTTAGACGGGCTGCCACGAGCTGAAACGAATGCAGCCAAGAGCGAGCGTCTGTGACTTACGGTTCAAGAGTTATTCACAGAAACATGGTTCTGAACTTTGCTGCCAGCTGCGAAAGCGAAAATAACCAAGATCGAGCGTCTAGGATTTACTTGTCAATAGCTCGCCTGGGAAACATCCAGAGAAGTCAAAGACAGTGCTTCTATACTAATTGCCAGGCGCTGAGATGAATGCCGCCAAGATCTAGCGTCTATGACTTACGGTTCAAGAATTAGCCTCAGAAACAGTGGGAAACAGTGCTTCTATACTAATGGCCAGGCGCTGAGACGAATGGCGCCAAGATCGAGCGTCTAAGACTTACGGTTAAGGAATTAGCCTCAGAAACAGTGGTTCTGAACATGCTGCCAATAGCTCGCCTGGGAAACATCCAGAGAAGTCCAAGATAGTGTTTTTTAGACGGGCTGCCAAGAGCTGAAACGAATGCAGCCAAGAGCGAGCGTCTGTGACTTACGGTTCAAGAGTTATTCACAGAAACATGGTTCTGAACTTTGCTGCCAGCCGCGAAAGCGAAAATAACCAAGATCGAGCGTCTAGGATTTACTTGTCAATAGCTCGCCTGGGAAACATCCAGAGAAGTCAAAGACAGTGCTTCTATACTAATTGCCAGGCGCTGAGACGAATGCCGCCAAGATCGAGCGTCTATGACTTACGGTTCAAGAATTAGCCTCAGAAACAGTGGTTCTGAACATGCTGCCAATAGCTCGCCTTTGAAACATCCAGAGAAGTCCAAGATAGTGTTTTTTAGACTGGCTGCCACGAGCTGAAACGAATGCAGCCAAGAGCGAGCGTCTGTGACTTACGGTTCAAGAGTTATTCACAGAAACATGGTTCTGAACTTTGCTGCCAGCCGCGAAAGCGAAAATAACCAAGATCGAGTGTCTAGGATTTACTTGTCAATAGCTCGCCTGGGAAACATCCAGAGAAGTCAAAGACAGTGCTTCTATACTAATTGCCAGGCGCTGAGACGAATGCCGCCAAGATCGAGCGTCTATGACTTACGGTTCAAGAATTAGCCTCAGAAACAGTGGTTCTGAACATGCTGCCAATAGCTCGCCTGGGAAACATCCAGAGAAGTCCAAGATAGTGTTTTTTAGACGGGCTGCCACGAGCTGAAACGAATGCAGCCAAGAGCGAGCGTCTGTGACTTACGGTTCAAGAGTTATTCACAGAAACATGGTTCTGAACTTTGCTGCCAGCCGCGAAAGCGAAAATAACCAAGATCGAGCGTCTAGGATTTACTTGTCAATAGCTCGCCTGGGAAACATCCAGAGAAGTCAAAGACAGTGCTTCTATACTAATTGCCAGGCGCTGAGACGAATGCCGCCAAGATCGAGCGTCTATGACTTACGGTTCAATAATTAGCCTCAGAAACAGTGGTTCTGAACATGCTGCCAATTGCTCGCCTGGGAAACATCCAGAGAAGTCCAAGATAGTGTTTTTTTAGACGGGCTGCCACGAGCTGAAACGAATGCAGCCAAGAGCGAGCGTCTGTGACTTACGGTTCAAGAGTTATTCACAGAAACATGGTTCTGAACTTTGCTGCCAGCCGCGAAAGCGAAAATAACCAAGATCGAGCGTCTAGGATTTACTTGTCAATAGCTCGCCTGGGAAACATCCAGAGAAGTCAAAGACAGTGCTTCTATACTAATTGCCAGGCGCTGAGACGAATGCCGCCAAGATCGAGCGTCTATGACTTACGGTTCAAGAATTAGCCTCAGAAACAGTGGTTCTGAACATGCTGCCAATAGCTCGCCTGGGAAACATCCAGAGAAGTCCAAGATAGTGTTTTTTAGACGGGCTGCCACGAGCTGAAACGAATGCAGCCAAGAGCGAGCGTCTGTGACTTACGGTTCAAGAGTTATTCACAGAAACATGGTTCTGAACTTTGCTGCCAGCCGCGAAAGCGAAAATAACCAAGATCGAGCGTCTAGGATTTACTTGTCAATAGCTCGCCTGGGAAACATCCAGAGAAGTCAAAGACAGTGCTTCTATACTAATTGCCAGGCGCTGAGATGAATGCCGCCAAGATCTAGCGTCTATGACTTACGGTTCAAGAATTAGCCTCAGAAACAGTGGGAAACAGTGCTTCTATACTAATTGCCAGGCGCTGAGACGAATGGCGCCAAGATCGAGCGTCTAAGACTTACGGTTCAAGAATTAGCCTCAGAAACAGTGGTTCTGAACATGCTGCCAATAGCTCGCCTGGGAAACATCCAGAGAAGTCCAAGATAGTGTTTTTTAGACGGGCTGCCACGAGCTGAAACGAATGCAGCCAAGAGCGAGCGTCTGTGACTTACGGTTCAAGAGTTATTCACAGAAACATGGTTCTGAACTTTGCTGCCAGCCGCGAAAGCGAAAATAACCAAGATCGAGCGTCTAGGATTTACTTGTCAATAGCTCGCCTGGGAAACATCCAGAGAAGTCAAAGACAGTGCTTCTATACTAATTGCCAGGCGCTGAGACGAATGCCGCCAAGATCGAGCGTCTATGACTTACGGTTCAAGAATTAGCCTCAGAAACAGTGGTTCTGAACATGCTGCCAATAGCTGGCCTGGGAAACATCCAGAGAAGTCCAAGATAGTGTTTTTTAGACTGGCTGCCACGAGCTGAAACGAATGCAGCCAAGAGCGAGCGTCTGTGACTTACGGTTCAAGAGTTATTCACAGAAACATGGTTCTGAACTTTGCTGCCAGCCGCGAAAGCGAAAATAACCAAGATCGAGCGTCTAGGATTTACTTGTCAATAGCTCGCCTGGGAAACATCCAGAGAAGTCAAAGACAGTGCTTCTATACTAATTGCCAGGCGCTGAGACGAATGCCGCCAAGATCGAGCGTCTATGACTTACGGTTCAAGAATTAGCCTCAGAAACAGTGGTTCTGAACATGCTGCCAATAGCTCGCCTGGGAAACATCCAGAGAAGTCCAAGATAGTGTTTTTTAGACGGGCTGCCACGAGCTGAAACGAATGCAGCCAAGAGCGAGCGTCTGTGACTTACGGTTCAAGAGTTATTCACAGAAACATGGTTCTGAACTTTGCTGCCAGCTGCGAAAGCGAAAATAACCAAGATCGAGCGTCTAGGATTTACTTGTCAATAGCTCGCCTGGGAAACATCCAGAGAAGTCAAAGACAGTGCTTCTATACTAATTGCCAGGCGCT
Organism: Rhinoderma darwinii; assembly: GCF_050947455.1. Lineage (NCBI taxonomy): Eukaryota > Metazoa > Chordata > Amphibia > Anura > Rhinodermatidae > Rhinoderma > Rhinoderma darwinii. Next base: position 19,411 of record NW_027464418.1, read on the forward strand.
GAGATGAATGCCGCCAAGATCTAGCGTCTATGACTTACGGTTCAAGAATTAGCCTCAGAAACAGTGGGAAACAGTGCTTCTATACTAATTGCCAGGCGCTGAGACGAATGGCGCCAAGATCGAGCGTCTAAGACTTACGGTTAAGGAATTAGCCTCAGAAACAGTGGTTCTGAACATGCTGCCAATAGCTCGCCTGGGAAACATCCAGAGAAGTCCAAGATAGTGTTTTTTAGACGGGCTGCCAAGAGCTGAAACGAATGCAGCCAAGAGCGAGCGTCTGTGACTTACGGTTCAAGAGTTATTCACAGAAACATGGTTCTGAACTTTGCTGCCAGCCGCGAAAGCGAAAATAACCAAGATCGAGCGTCTAGGATTTACTTGTCAATAGCTCGCCTGGGAAACATCCAGAGAAGTCAAAGACAGTGCTTCTATACTAATTGCCAGGCGCTGAGACGAATGCCGCCAAGATCGAGCGTCTATGACTTACGGTTCAAGAATTAGCCTCAGAAACAGTGGTTCTGAACATGCTGCCAATAGCTCGCCTTTGAAACATCCAGAGAAGTCCAAGATAGTGTTTTTTAGACTGGCTGCCACGAGCTGAAACGAATGCAGCCAAGAGCGAGCGTCTGTGACTTACGGTTCAAGAGTTATTCACAGAAACATGGTTCTGAACTTTGCTGCCAGCCGCGAAAGCGAAAATAACCAAGATCGAGCGTCTAGGATTTACTTGTCAATAGCTCGCCTGGGAAACATCCAGAGAAGTCAAAGACAGTGCTTCTATACTAATTGCCAGGCGCTGAGACGAATGCCGCCAAGATCGAGCGTCTATGACTTACGGTTCAAGAATTAGCCTCAGAAACAGTGGTTCTGAACATGCTGCCAATAGCTCGCCTGGGAAACATCCAGAGAAGTCCAAGATAGTGTTTTTTAGACGGGCTGCCACGAGCTGAAACGAATGCAGCCAAGAGCGAGCGTCTGTGACTTACGGTTCAAGAGTTATTCACAGAAACATGGTTCTGAACTTTGCTGCCAGCCGCGAAAGCGAAAATAACCAAGATCGAGCGTCTAGGATTTACTTGTCAATAGCTCGCCTGGGAAACATCCAGAGAAGTCAAAGACAGTGCTTCTATACTAATTGCCAGGCGCTGAGACGAATGCCGCCAAGATCGAGCGTCTATGACTTACGGTTCAAGAATTAGCCTCAGAAACAGTGGTTCTGAACATGCTGCCAATTGCTCGCCTGGGAAACATCCAGAGAAGTCCAAGATAGTGTTTTTTAGACGGGCTGCCACGAGCTGAAACGAATGCAGCCAAGAGCGAGCGTCTGTGACTTACGGTTCAAGAGTTATTCACAGAAACATGGTTCTGAACTTTGCTGCCAGCCGCGAAAGCGAAAATAACCAAGATCGAGCGTCTAGGATTTACTTGTCAATAGCTCGCCTGGGAAACATCCAGAGAAGTCAAAGACAGTGCTTCTATACTAATTGCCAGGCGCTGAGACGAATGCCGCCAAGATCGAGCGTCTATGACTTACGGTTCAAGAATTAGCCTCAGAAACAGTGGTTCTGAACATGCTGCCAATAGCTCGCCTGGGAAACATCCAGAGAAGTCCAAGATAGTGTTTTTTAGACGGGCTGCCACGAGCTGAAACGAATGCAGCCAAGAGCGAGCGTCTGTGACTTACGGTTCAAGAGTTATTCACAGAAACATGGTTCTGAACTTTGCTGCCAGCCGCGAAAGCGAAAATAACCAAGATCGAGCGTCTAGGATTTACTTGTCAATAGCTCGCCTGGGAAACATCCAGAGAAGTCAAAGACAGTGCTTCTATACTAATTGCCAGGCGCTGAGATGAATGCCGCCAAGATCTAGCGTCTATGACTTACGGTTCAAGAATTAGCCTCAGAAACAGTGGGAAACAGTGCTTCTATACTAATTGCCAGGCGCTGAGACGAATGGCGCCAAGATCGAGCGTCTAAGACTTACGGTTCAAGAATTAGCCTCAGAAACAGTGGTTCTGAACATGCTGCCAATAGCTCGCCTGGGAAACATCCAGAGAAGTCCAAGATAGTGTTTTTTAGACGGGCTGCCACGAGCTGAAACGAATGCAGCCAAGAGCGAGCGTCTGTGACTTACGGTTCAAGAGTTATTCACAGAAACATGGTTCTGAACTTTGCTGCCAGCCGCGAAAGCGAAAATAACCAAGATCGAGCGTCTAGGATTTACTTGTCAATAGCTCGCCTGGGAAACATCCAGAGAAGTCAAAGACAGTGCTTCTATACTAATTGCCAGGCGCTGAGACGAATGCCGCCAAGATCGAGCGTCTATGACTTACGGTTCAAGAATTAGCCTCAGAAACAGTGGTTCTGAACATGCTGCCAATAGCTGGCCTGGGAAACATCCAGAGAAGTCCAAGATAGTGTTTTTTAGACTGGCTGCCACGAGCTGAAACGAATGCAGCCAAGAGCGAGCGTCTGTGACTTACGGTTCAAGAGTTATTCACAGAAACATGGTTCTGAACTTTGCTGCCAGCCGCGAAAGCGAAAATAACCAAGATCGAGCGTCTAGGATTTACTTGTCAATAGCTCGCCTGGGAAACATCCAGAGAAGTCAAAGACAGTGCTTCTATACTAATTGCCAGGCGCTGAGACGAATGCCGCCAAGATCGAGCGTCTATGACTTACGGTTCAAGAATTAGCCTCAGAAACAGTGGTTCTGAACATGCTGCCAATAGCTCGCCTGGGAAACATCCAGAGAAGTCCAAGATAGTGTTTTTTAGACGGGCTGCCACGAGCTGAAACGAATGCAGCCAAGAGCGAGCGTCTGTGACTTACGGTTCAAGAGTTATTCACAGAAACATGGTTCTGAACTTTGCTGCCAGCTGCGAAAGCGAAAATAACCAAGATCGAGCGTCTAGGATTTACTTGTCAATAGCTCGCCTGGGAAACATCCAGAGAAGTCAAAGACAGTGCTTCTATACTAATTGCCAGGCGCTGAGATGAATGCCGCCAAGATCTAGCGTCTATGACTTACGGTTCAAGAATTAGCCTCAGAAACAGTGGGAAACAGTGCTTCTATACTAATTGCCAGGCGCTGAGACGAATGGCGCCAAGATCGAGCGTCTAAGACTTACGGTTAAGGAATTAGCCTCAGAAACAGTGGTTCTGAACATGCTGCCAATAGCTCGCCTGGGAAACATCCAGAGAAGTCCAAGATAGTGTTTTTTAGACGGGCTGCCAAGAGCTGAAACGAATGCAGCCAAGAGCGAGCGTCTGTGACTTACGGTTCAAGAGTTATTCACAGAAACATGGTTCTGAACTTTGCTGCCAGCCGCGAAAGCGAAAATAACCAAGATCGAGCGTCTAGGATTTACTTGTCAATAGCTCGCCTGGGAAACATCCAGAGAAGTCAAAGACAGTGCTTCTATACTAATTGCCAGGCGCTGAGACGAATGCCGCCAAGATCGAGCGTCTATGACTTACGGTTCAAGAATTAGCCTCAGAAACAGTGGTTCTGAACATGCTGCCAATAGCTCGCCTGGGAAACATCCAGAGAAGTCCAAGATAGTGTTTTTTAGACTGGCTGCCACGAGCTGAAACGAATGCAGCCAAGAGCGAGCGTCTGTGACTTACGGTTCAAGAGTTATTCACAGAAACATGGTTCTGAACTTTGCTGCCAGCCGCGAAAGCGAAAATAACCAAGATCGAGCGTCTAGGATTTACTTGTCAATAGCTCGCCTGGGAAACATCCAGAGAAGTCAAAGACAGTGCTTCTATACTAATTGCCAGGCGCTGAGACGAATGCCGCCAAGATCGAGCGTCTATGACTTACGGTTCAAGAATTAGCCTCAGAAACAGTGGTTCTGAACATGCTGCCAATAGCTCGCCTGGGAAACATCCAGAGAAGTCCAAGATAGTGTTTTTTAGACGGGCTGCCACGAGCTGAAACGAATGCAGCCAAGAGCGAGCGTCTGTGACTTACGGTTCAAGAGTTATTCACAGAAACATGGTTCTGAACTTTGCTGCCAGCTGCGAAAGCGAAAATAACCAAGATCGAGCGTCTAGGATTTACTTGTCAATAGCTCGCCTGGGAAACATCCAGAGAACTCAAAGACAGTGCTTCTATACTAATTGCCAGGCGCTGAGATGAATGCCGCCAAGATCTAGCGTCTATGACTTACGGTTCAAGAATTAGCCTCAGAAACAGTGGGAAACAGTGCTTCTATACTAATTGCCAGGCGCTGAGACGAATGGCGCCAAGATCGAGCGTCTAAGACTTACGGTTCAAGAATTAGCCTCAGAAAAAGTGGTTCTGAACATGCTGCCAATAGCTCGCCTGGGAAACATCCAGAGAAGTCCAAGATAGTGTTTTTTAGACGGGCTGCCACGAGCTGAAACGAATGCAGCCAAGAGCGAGCGTCTGTGACTTACGGTTCAAGAGTTATTCACAGAAACATGGTTCTGAACTTTGCTGCCAGCCGCGAAAGCGAAAATAACCAAGATCGAGCGTCTAGGATTTACTTGTCAATAGCTCGCCTGGGAAACATCCAGAGAAGTCAAAGACAGTGCTTCTATACTAATTGCCAGGCGCTGAGACGAATGCCGCCAAGATCTAGCGTCTATGACTTACGGTTCAAGAATTAGCCTCAGAAACAGTGGGAAACAGTGCTTCTATACTAATTGCCAGGCGCTGAGACGAATGCCGCCAAGATCGAGCGTCTATGACTTACGGTTCAAGAATTAGCCTCAGAAACAGTGGTTCTGAACATGCTGCCAATTGCTCGCCTGGGAAACATCCAGAGAAGTCCAAGATAGTGTTTTTTAGACGGGCTGCCACGAGCTGAAACGAATGCAGCCAAGAGCGAGCGTCTGTGACTTACGGTTCAAGAGTTATTCACAGAAACATGGTTCTGAACTTTGCTGCCAGCCGCGAAAGCGAAAATAACCAAGATCGAGCGTCTAGGATTTACTTGTCAATAGCTCGCCTGGGAAACATCCAGAGAAGTCAAAGACAGTGCTTCTATACTAATTGCCAGGCGCTGAGACGAATGCCGCCAAGATCTAGCGTCTATGACTTACGGTTCAAGAATTAGCCTCAGAAACAGTGGTTCTGAACATGCTGCCAATAGCTCGCCTGGGAAACATCCAGAGAAGTCCAAGATAGTGTTTTTTAGACGGGCTGCCACGAGCTGAAACGAATGCAGCCAAGAGCGAGCGTCTGTGACTTACGGTTCAAGAGTTATTCACAGAAACATGGTTCTGAACTTTGCTGCCAGCCGCGAAAGCGAAAATAACCAAGATCGAGCGTCTAGGATTTACTTGTCAATAGCTCGCCTGGGAAACATCCAGAGAAGTCAAAGACAGTGCTTCTATACTAATTGCCAGGCGCTGAGACGAATGCCGCCAAGATCTAGCGTCTATGACTTACGGTTCAAGAATTAGCCTCAGAAACAGTGGTTCTGAACATGCTGCCAATAGCTCGCCTGGGAAACATCCAGAGAAGTCCAAGATAGTGTTTTTTAGACGGGCTGCCACGAGCTGAAACGAATGCAGCCAAGAGCGAGCGTCTGTGACTTACGGTTCAAGAGTTATTCACAGAAACATGGTTCTGAACTTTGCTGCCAGCCGCGAAAGCGAAAATAACCAAGATCGAGCGTCTAGGATTTACTTGTCAATAGCTCGCCTGGGAAACATCCAGAGAAGTCAAAGACAGTGCTTCTATACTAATTGCCAGGCGCTGAGACAAATGCCGCCAAGATCGAGCGTCTATGACTTACGGTTCAAGAATTAGCCTCAGAAACAGTGGGAAACAGTGCTTCTATACTAATTGCCAGGCGCTGAGACGAATGCCGCCAAGATCGAGCGTCTATGACTTACGGTTCAAGAATTAGCCTCAGAAACAGTGGTTCTGAACATGCTGCCAATTGCTCGCCTGGGAAACATCCAGAGAAGTCCAAGATAGTGTTTTTTAGACGGGCTGCCACGAGCTGAAACGAATGCAGCCAAGAGCGAGCGTCTGTGACTTACGGTTCAAGAGTTATTCACAGAAACATGGTTCTGAACTTTGCTGCCAGCCGCGAAAGCGAAAATAACCAAGATCGAGCGTCTAGGATTTACTTGTCAATAGCTCGCCTGGGAAACATCCAGAGAAGTCAAAGACAGTGCTTCTATACTAATTGCCAGGCGCTGAGACGAATGCCGCCAAGATCGAGCGTCTATGACTTACGGTTCAAGAATTAGCCTCAGAAACAGTGGTTCTGAACATGCTGCAAATAGCTCGCCTGGGAAACATCCAGAGAAGTCCAAGATAGTGTTTTTTAGACGGGCTGCCACGAGCTGAAACGAATGCAGCCAAGAGCGAGCGTCTGTGACTTACGGTTCAAGAGTTATTCACAGAAACATGGTTCTGAACTTTGCTGCCAGCCGCGAAAGCGAAAATAACCAAGATCGAGCGTCTAGGATTTACTTGTCAATAGCTCGCCTGGGAAACATCCAGAGAAGTCAAAGACAGTGCTTCTATACTAATTGCCAGGCGCTGAGATGAATGCCGCCAAGATCTAGCGTCTATGACTTACGGTTCAAGAATTAGCCTCAGAAACAGTGGGAAACAGTGCTTCTATACTAATTGCCAGGCGCTGAGACGAATGGCGCCAAGATCGAGCGTCTAAGACTTACGGTTCAAGAATTAGCCTCAGAAACAGTGGTTCTGAACATGCTGCCAATAGCTCGCCTGGGAAACATCCAGAGAAGTCCAAGATAGTGTTTTTTAGACGGGCTGCCACGAGCTGAAACGAATGCAGCCAAGAGCGAGCGTCTGTGACTTACGGTTCAAGAGTTATTCACAGAAACATGGTTCTGAACTTTGCTGCCAGCCGCGAAAGCGAAAATAACCAAGATCGAGCGTCTAGGATTTACTTGTCAATAGCTCGCCTGGGAAACATCCAGAGAAGTCAAAGACAGTGCTTCTATACTAATTGCCAGGCGCTGAGACGAATGCCGCCAAGATCTAGCGTCTATGACTTACGGTTCAAGAATTAGCCTCAGAAACAGTGGTTCTGAACATGCTGCCAATAGCTCGCCTGGGAAACATCCAGAGAAGTCCAAGATAGTGTTTTTTAGACGGGCTGCCACGAGCTGAAACGAATGCAGCCAAGAGCGAGCGTCTGTGACTTACGGTTCAAGAGTTATTCACAGAAACATGGTTCTGAACTTTGCTGCCAGCCGCGAAAGCGAAAATAACCAAGATCGAGCGTCTAGGATTTACTTGTCAATAGCTCGCCTGGGAAACATCCAGATAAGTCAAAGACAGTGCTTCTATACTAATTGCCAGGCGCTGAGATGAATGCCGCCAAGATCTAGCGTCTATGACTTACGGTTCAAGAATTAGCCTCAGAAACAGTGGGAAACAGTGCTTCTATACTAATTGCTAGGCGCTGAGACGAATGGCGCCAAGATCGAGCGTCTAAGACTTACGGTTCAAGAATTAGCCTCAGAAACAGTGGTTCTGAACATGCTGCCAATAGCTCGCCTGGGAAACATCCAGAGAAGTCCAAGATAGTGTTTTTTAGACGGGCTGCCAAGAGCTGAAACGAATGCAGCCAAGAGCGAGCGTCTGTGACTTACGGTTCAAGAGTTATTCACAGAAACATGGTTCTGAACTTTGCTGCCAGCCGCGAAAGCGAAAATAACCAAGATCGAGCGTCTAGGATTTACTTGTCAATAGCTCGCCTGGGAAACATCCAGAGAAGTCAAAGACAGTGCTTCTATACTAATTGCCAGGCGCTGAGACGAATGCCGCCAAGATCTAGCGTCTATGACTTACGGTTCAAGAATTAGCCTCAGAAACAGTGGGAAACAGTGCTTCTATACTAATTGCCAGGCGCTGAGACGAATGCCGCCAAGATCGAGCGTCTATTACTTACGGTTCAAGAATTAGCCTCAGAAACAGTGGTTCTGAACATGCTGCCAATTGCTCGCCTGGGAAACATCCAGAGAAGTCCAAGATAGTGTTTTTTAGACGGGCTGCCACGAGCTGAAACGAATGCAGCCAAGAGCGAGCGTCTGTGACTTACGGTTCAAGAGTTATTCACAGAAACATGGTTCTGAACTTTGCTGCCAGCCGCGAAAGCGAAAATAACCAAGATCGAGCGTCTAGGATTTACTTGTCAATAGCTCGCCTGGGAAACATCCAGAGAAGTCAAAGACAGTGCTTCTATACTAATTGCCAGGCGCTGAGACGAATGCCGCCAAGATCTAGCGTCTATGACTTACGGTTCAAGAATTAGCCTCAGAAACAGTGGTTCTGAACATGCTGCCAATAGCTCGCCTGGGAAACATCCAGAGAAGTCCAAGATAGTGTTTTTTAGACGGGCTGCCACGAGCTGAAACGAATGCAGCCAAGAGCGAGCGTCTGTGACTTACGGTTCAAGAGTTATTCACAGAAACATGGTTCTGAACTTTGCTGCCAGCCGCGAAAGCGAAAATAACCAAGATCGAGAGTCTAGGATTTACTTGTCAATAGCTCGCCTGGGAAACATCCAGAGAAGTCAAAGACAGTGCTTCTATACTAATTGCCAGGCGCTGAGACAAATGCCGCCAAGATCGAGCGTCTATGACTTACGGTTCAAGAATTAGCCTCAGAAACAGTGGGAAACAGTGCTTCTATACTAATTGCCAGGCGCTGAGACGAATGCCGCCAAGATCGAGCGTCTATGACTTACGGTTCAAGAATTAGCCTCAGAAACAGTGGTTCTGAACATGCTGCCAATTGCTCGCCTGGGAAACATCCAGAGAAGTCCAAGATAGTGTTTTTTAGACGGGCTGCCACGAGCTGAAACGAATGCAGCCAAGAGCGAGCGTCTGTGACTTACGGTTCAAGAGTTATTCACAGAAACATGGTTCTGAACTTTGCTGCCAGCCGCGAAAGCGAAAATAACCAAGATCGAGCGTCTAGGATTTACTTGTCAATAGCTCGCCTGGGAAACATCCAGAGAAGTCAAAGACAGTGCTTCTATACTAATTGCCAGGCGCTGAGACGAATGCCGCCAAGATCTAGCGTCTATGACTTACGGTTCAAGAATTAGCCTCAGAAACAGTGGGAAACAGTGCTTCTATACTAATTGCCAGGCGCTGAGACGAATGCCGCCAAGATCGAGCGTCTATGACTTACGGTTCAAGAATTAGCCTCAGAAACAGTGGTTCTGAACATGCTGCCAATTGCTCGCCTGGGAAACATCCAGAGAAGTCCAAGATAGTGTTTTTTAGACGGGCTGCCACGAGCTGAAACGAATGCAGCCAAGAGCGAGCGTCTGTGACTTACGGTTCAAGAGTTATTCACAGAAACATGGTTCTGAACTTTACTGCCAGCCGCGAAAGCGAAAATAACCAAGATCGAGCGTCTAGGATTTACTTGTCAATAGCTCGCCTGGGAAACATCCAGAGAAGTCAAAGACAGTGCTTCTATACTAATTGCCAGGCGCTGAGACGAATGCCGCCAAGATCGAGCGTCTATGACTTACGGTTCAAGAATTAGCCTCAGAAACAGTGGTTCTGAACATGCTGCCAATAGCTCGCCTGGGAAACATCCAGAGAAGTCCAAGATAGTGTTTTTTAGACTGGCTGCCACGAGCTGAAACGAATGCAGCCAAGAGCGAGCGTCTGTGACTTACGGTTCAAGAGTTATTCACAGAAACATGGTTCTGAACTTTGCTGCCAGCCGCGAAAGCGAAAATAACCAAGATCGAGCGTCTAGGATTTACTTGTCAATAGCTCGCCTGGGAAACATCCAGAGAAGTCAAAGACAGTGCTTCTATACTAATTGCCAGGCGCTGAGACGAATGCCGCCAAGATCGAGCGGCTATGACACGGTTCAAGAATTAGCCTCAGAAACAGTGGTTCTGAACATGCTGCCAATAGCTCGCCTGGGAAACATCCAGAGAAGTCCAAGATAGTGTTTTTTAGACTGGCTGCCACGAGCTGAAACGAATGCAGCCAAGAGCGAGCGTCTGTGACTTACGGTTCAAGAGTTATTCACAGAAACATGGTTCTGAACTTTGCTGCCAGCCGCGAAAGCGAAAATAACCAAGATCGAGCGTCTAGGATTTACTTGTCAATAGCTCGCCTGGGAAACATCCAGAGAAGTCAAAGACAGTGCTTCTATACTAATTGCCAGGCGCTGAGACGAATGCCGCCAAGATCGAGCGTCTATGACACGGTTCAAGAATTAGCCTCAGAAACAGTGGTTCTGAACATGCTGCCAATAGCTCGCCTGGGAAACATCCAGAGAAGTCCAAGATAGTGTTTTTTAGAGGGGCTGCCACGAGCTGAAACGAATGCAGCCAAGAGCGAGTGTCTGTGACTTACGGTTCAAGAGTTATTCACAGAAACATGGTTCTGAACTTTGCTGCCAGCCGCGAAAGCGAAAATAACCAAGATCGAGCGTCTAGGATTTACTTGTCAATAGCTCGCCTGGGAAACATCCAGAGAAGTCAAAGACAGTGCTTCTATACTAATTGCCAGGCGCTGAGATGAATGCCGCCAAGATCTAGCGTCTATGACTTACGGTTCAAGAATTAGCCTCAGAAACAGTGGGAAACAGTGCTTCTATACTAATTGCCAGGCGCTGAGACGAATGCCGCCAAGATCGAGCGTCTATGACTTACGGTTCAAGAATTAGCCTCAGAAACAGTGGTTCTGAACATGCTGCCAATTGCTCGCCTGGGAAACATCCAGAGAAGTCCAAGATAGTGTTTTTTAGACGGGCTGCCACGAGCTGAAACGAATGCAGCCAAGAGCGAGCGTCTGTGACTTACGGTTCAAGAGTTATTCACAGAAACATGGTTCTGAACTTTACTGCCAGCCGCGAAAGCGAAAATAACCAAGATCGAGCGTCTAGGATTTACTTGTCAATAGCTCGCCTGGGAAACATCCAGAGAAGTCAAAGACAGTGCTTCTATACTAATTGCCAGGCGCTGAGACGAATGCCGCCAAGATCGAGCGTCTATGACTTACGGTTCAAGAATTAGCCTCAGAAACAGTGGTTCTGAACATGCTGCCAATAGCTCGCCTGGGAAACATCCAGAGAAGTCCAAGATAGTGTTTTTTAGACTGGCTGCCACGAGCTGAAACGAATGCAGCCAAGAGCGAGCGTCTGTGACTTACGGTTCAAGAGTTATTCACAGAAACATGGTTCTGAACTTTGCTGCCAGCCGCGAAAGCGAAAATAACCAAGATCGAGCGTCTAGGATTTACTTGTCAATAGCTCGCCTGGGAAACATCCAGAGAAGTCAAAGACAGTGCTTCTATACTAATTGCCAGGCGCTGAGACGAATGCCGCCAAGATCGAGCGTCTATGACACGGTTCAAGAATTAGCCTCAGAAACAGTGGTTCTGAACATGCTGCCAATAGCTCGCCTGGGAAACATCCAGAGAAGTCCAAGATAGTGTTTTTTAGAGGGGCTGCCACGAGCTGAAACGAATGCAGCCAAGAGCGAGTGTCTGTGACTTACGGTTCAAGAGTTATTCACAGAAACATGGTTCTGAACTTTGCTGCCAGCCGCGAAAGCGAAAATAACCAAGATCGAGCGTCTAGGATTTACTTGTCAATAGCTCGCCTGGGAAACATCCAGAGAAGTCAAAGACAGTGCTTCTATACTAATTGCCAGGCGCTGAGATGAATGCCGCCAAGATCTAGCGTCTATGACTTACGGTTCAAGAATTAGCCTCAGAAACAGTGGGAAACAGTGCTTCTATACTAATTGCCAGGCGCTGAGACGAATGCCGCCAAGATCGAGCGTCTATGACTTACGGTTCAAGAATTAGCCTCAGAAACAGTGGTTCTGAACATGCTGCCAATTGCTCGCCTGGGAAACATCCAGAGAAGTCCAAGATAGTGTTTTTTAGACGGGCTGCCACGAGCTGAAACGAATGCAGCCAAGAGCGAGCGTCTGTGACTTACGGTTCAAGAGTTATTCACAGAAACATGGTTCTGAACTTTGCTGCCAGCCGCGAAAGCGAAAATAACCAAGATCGAGCGTCTAGGATTTACTTGTCAATAGCTCGCCTGGGAAACATCCAGAGAAGTCAAAGACAGTGCTTCTATACTAATTGCCAGGCGCTGAGACGAATGCCGCCAAGATCTAGCGTCTATGACTTACGGTTCAAGAATTAGCCTCAGAAACAGTGGGAAACAGTGCTTCTATACTAATTGCCAGGCGCTGAGACGAATGCCGCCAAGATCGAGCGTCTATGACTTACGGTTCAAGAATTAGCCTCAGAAACAGTGGTTCTGAACATGCTGCCAATTGCTCGCCTGGGAAACATCCAGAGAAGTCCAAGATAGTGTTTTTTAGACGGGCTGCCACGAGCTGAAACGAATGCAGCCAAGAGCGAGCGTCTGTGACTTACGGTTCAAGAGTTATTCACAGAAACATGGTTCTGAACTTTACTGCCAGCCGCGAAAGCGAAAATAACCAAGATCGAGCGTCTAGGATTTACTTGTCAATAGCTCGCCTGGGAAACATCCAGAGAAGTCAAAGACAGTGCTTCTATACTAATTGCCAGGCGCTGAGACGAATGCCGCCAAGATCGAGCGTCTATGACTTACGGTTCAAGAATTAGCCTCAGAAACAGTGGTTCTGAACATGCTGCCAATAGCTCGCCTGGGAAACATCCAGAGAAGTCCAAGATAGTGTTTTTTAGACTGGCTGCCACGAGCTGAAACGAATGCAGCCAAGAGCGAGCGTCTGTGACTTACGGTTCAAGAGTTATTCACAGAAACATGGTTCTGAACTTTGCTGCCAGCCGCGAAAGCGAAAATAACCAAGATCGAGCGTCTAGGATTTACTTGTCAATAGCTCGCCTGGGAAACATCCAGAGAAGTCAAAGACAGTGCTTCTATACTAATTGCCAGGCGCTGAGACGAATGCCGCCAAGATCGAGCGTCTATGACACGGTTCAAGAATTAGCCTCAGAAACAGTGGTTCTGAACATGCTGCCAATAGCTCGCCTGGGAAACATCCAGAGAAGTCCAAGATAGTGTTTTTTAGACTGGCTGCCACGAGCTGAAACGAATGCAGCCAAGAGCGAGCGTCTGTGACTTACGGTTCAAGAGTTATTCACAGAAACATGGTTCTGAACTTTGCTGCCAGCCGCGAAAGCGAAAATAACCAAGATCGAGCGTCTAGGATTTACTTGTCAATAGCTCGCCTGGGAAACATCCAGAGAAGTCAAAGACAGTGCTTCTATACTAATTGCCAGGCGCTGAGACGAATGCCGCCAAGATCGAGCGTCTATGACACGGTTCAAGAATTAGCCTCAGAAACAGTGGTTCTGAACATGCTGCCAATAGCTCGCCTGGGAAACATCCAGAGAAGTCCAAGATAGTGTTTTTTAGAGGGGCTGCCACGAGCTGAAACGAATGCAGCCAAGAGCGAGTGTCTGTGACTTACGGTTCAAGAGTTATTCACAGAAACATGGTTCTGAACTTTGCTGCCAGCCGCGAAAGCGAAAATAACCAAGATCGAGCGTCTAGGATTTACTTGTCAATAGCTCGCCTGGGAAACATCCAGAGAAGTCAAAGACAGTGCTTCTATACTAATTGCCAGGCGCTGAGATGAATGCCGCCAAGATCTAGCGTCTATGACTTACGGTTCAAGAATTAGCCTCAGAAACAGTGGGAAACAGTGCTTCTATACTAATTGCCAGGCGCTGAGACGAATGCCGCCAAGATCGAGCGTCTATGACTTACGGTTCAAGAATTAGCCTCAGAAACAGTGGTTCTGAACATGCTGCCAATTGCTCGCCTGGGAAACATCCAGAGAAGTCCAAGATAGTGTTTTTTAGACGGGCTGCCACGAGCTGAAACGAATGCAGCCAAGAGCGAGCGTCTGTGACTTACGGTTCAAGAGTTATTCACAGAAACATGGTTCTGAACTTTACTGCCAGCCGCGAAAGCGAAAATAACCAAGATCGAGCGTCTAGGATTTACTTGTCAATAGCTCGCCTGGGAAACATCCAGAGAAGTCAAAGACAGTGCTTCTATACTAATTGCCAGGCGCTGAGACGAATGCCGCCAAGATCGAGCGTCTATGACTTACGGTTCAAGAATTAGCCTCAGAAACAGTGGTTCTGAACATGCTGCCAATAGCTCGCCTGGGAAACATCCAGAGAAGTCCAAGATAGTGTTTTTTAGACTGGCTGCCACGAGCTGAAACGAATGCAGCCAAGAGCGAGCGTCTGTGACTTACGGTTCAAGAGTTATTCACAGAAACATGGTTCTGAACTTTGCTGCCAGCCGCGAAAGCGAAAATAACCAAGATCGAGCGTCTAGGATTTACTTGTCAATAGCTCGCCTGGGAAACATCCAGAGAAGTCAAAGACAGTGCTTCTATACTAATTGCCAGGCGCTGAGACGAATGCCGCCAAGATCGAGCGTCTATGACACGGTTCAAGAATTAGCCTCAGAAACAGTGGTTCTGAACATGCTGCCAATAGCTCGCCTGGGAAACATCCAGAGAAGTCCAAGATAGTGTTTTTTAGAGGGGCTGCCACGAGCTGAAACGAATGCAGCCAAGAGCGAGTGTCTGTGACTTACGGTTCAAGAGTTATTCACAGAAACATGGTTCTGAACTTTGCTGCCAGCCGCGAAAGCGAAAATAACCAAGATCGAGCGTCTAGGATTTACTTGTCAATAGCTCGCCTGGGAAACATCCAGAGAAGTCAAAGACAGTGCTTCTATACTAATTGCCAGGCGCTGAGATGAATGCCGCCAAGATCTAGCGTCTATGACTTACGGTTCAAGAATTAGCCTCAGAAACAGTGGGAAACAGTGCTTCTATACTAATTGCCAGGCGCTGAGACGAATGCCGCCAAGATCGAGCGTCTATGACTTACGGTTCAAGAATTAGCCTCAGAAACAGTGGTTCTGAACATGCTGCCAATTGCTCGCCTGGGAAACATCCAGAGAAGTCCAAGATAGTGTTTTTTAGACGGGCTGCCACGAGCTGAAACGAATGCAGCCAAGAGCGAGCGTCTGTGACTTACGGTTCAAGAGTTATTCACAGAAACATGGTTCTGAACTTTGCTGCCAGCCGCGAAAGCGAAAATAACCAAGATCGAGCGTCTAGGATTTACTTGTCAATAGCTCGCCTGGGAAACATCCAGAGAAGTCAAAGACAGTGCTTCTATACTAATTGCCAGGCGCTGAGACGAATGCCGCCAAGATCGAGCGTCTATGACTTACGGTTCAAGAATTAGCCTCAGAAACAGTGGGAAACAGTGCTTCTATACTAATTGCCAGGCGCTGAGACGAATGCCGCCAAGATCGAGCGTCTATGACTTACGGTTCAAGAATTAGCCTCAGAAACAGTGGTTCTGAACATGCTGCCAATTGCTCGCCTGGGAAACATCCAGAGAAGTCCAAGATAGTGTTTTTTAGACGGGCTGCCACGAGCTGAAACGAATGCAGCCAAGAGCGAGAGTCTGTGACTTACGGTTCAAGAGTTATTCACAGAAACATGGTTCTGAACTTTGCTGCCAGCCGCGAAAGCGAAAATAACCAAGATCGAGCGTCTAGGATTTACTTGTCAATAGCTCGCCTGGGAAACATCCAGAGAAGTCAAAGACAGTGCTTCTATACTAATTGCCAGGCGCTGAGACGAATGCCGCCAAGATCGAGCGTCTATGACTTACGGTTCAAGAATTAGCCTCAGAAACAGTGGTTCTGAACATGCTGCCAATAGCTCGTCTGGGAAACATCCAGAGAAGTCCAAGATAGTGTTTTTTAGACGGGCTGCCACGAGCTGAAACGAATGCAGCCAAGAGCGAGCGTCTGTGACTTACGGTTCAAGAGTTATTCACAGAAACATGGTTCTGAACTTTGCTGCCAGCCGCGAAAGCGAAAATAACCAAGATCGAGCGTCTAGGATTTACTTGTCAATAGCTCGCCTGGAAAACATCCAGAGAAGTCAAAGACAGTGCTTCTATACTAATTGCCAGGCGCTGAGACGAATGCCGCCAAGATCGAGCGTCTATGACACGGTTCAAGAATTAGCCTCAGAAACAGTGGTTCTGAACATGCTGCCAATAGCTCGCCTGGGAAACATCCAGAGAAGTCCAAGATAGTGTTTTTTAGACGGGCTGCCACGAGCTGAAACGAATGCAGCCAAGAGCGAGCGTCTGTGACTTACGGTTCAAGAGTTATTCACAGAAACATGGTTCTGAACTTTGCTGCCAGCTGCGAAAGCGAAAATAACCAAGATCGAGCGTCTAGGATTTACTTGTCAATAGCTCGCCTGGGAAACATCCAGAGAAGTCAAAGACAGTGCTTCTATACTAATTGCCAGGCGCTGAGATGAATGCCGCCAAGATCTAGCGTCTATGACTTACGGTTCAAGAATTAGCCTCAGAAACAGTGGGAAACAGTGCTTCTATACTAATTGCCAGGCGCTGAGACGAATGGCGCCAAGATCGAGCGTCTAAGACTTACGGTTCAAGAATTAGCCTCAGAAAAAGTGGTTCTGAACATGCTGCCAATAGCTCGCCTGGGAAACATCCAGAGAAGTCCAAGATAGTGTTTTTTAGACGGGCTGCCACGAGCTGAAACGAATGCAGCCAAGAGCGAGCGTCTGTGACTTACGGTTCAAGAGTTATTCACAGAAACATGGTTCTGAACTTTGCTGCCAGCCGCGAAAGCGAAAATAACCAAGATCGAGCGTCTAGGATTTACTTGTCAATAGCTCGCCTGGGAAACATCCAGAGAAGTCAAAGACAGTGCTTCTATACTAATTGCCAGGCGCTGAGACGAATGCCGCCAAGATCTAGCGTCTATGACTTACGGTTCAAGAATTAGCCTCAGAAACAGTGGGAAACAGTGCTTCTATACTAATTGCCAGGCGCTGAGACGAATGCCGCCAAGATCGAGCGTCTATGACTTACGGTTCAAGAATTAGCCTCAGAAACAGTGGTTCTGAACATGCTGCCAATTGCTCGCCTGGGAAACATCCAGAGAAGTCCAAGATAGTGTTTTTTAGACGGGCTGCCACGAGCTGAAACGAATGCAGCCAAGAGCGAGCGTCTGTGACTTACGGTTCAAGAGTTATTCACAGAAACATGGTTCTGAACTTTGCTGCCAGCCGCGAAAGCGAAAATAACCAAGATCGAGCGTCTAGGATTTACTTGTCAATAGCTCGCCTGGGAAACATCCAGAGAAGTCAAAGACAGTGCTTCTATACTAATTGCCAGGCGCTGAGACGAATGCCGCCAAGATCTAGCGTTTATGACTTACGGTTCAAGAATTAGCCTCAGAAACAGTGGTTCTGAACATGCTGCCAATAGCTCGCCTGGGAAACATCCAGAGAAGTCCAAGATAGTGTTTTTTAGAGGGGCTGCCACGAGCTGAAACGAATGCAGCCAAGAGCGAGTGTCTGTGACTTACGGTTCAAGAGTTATTCACAGAAACATGGTTCTGAACTTTGCTGCCAGCCGCGAAAGCGAAAATAACCAAGATCGAGCGTCTAGGATTTACTTGTCAATAGCTCGCCTGGGAAACATCCAGAGAAGTCAAAGACAGTGCTTCTATACTAATTGCCAGGCGCTGAGATGAATGCCGCCAAGATCTAGCGTCTATGACTTACGGTTCAAGAATTAGCCTCAGAAACAGTGGGAAACAGTGCTTCTATACTAATTGCCAGGCGCTGAGACGAATGCCGCCAAGATCGAGCGTCTATGACTTACGGTTCAAGAATTAGCCTCAGAAACAGTGGTTCTGAACATGCTGCCAATTGCTCGCCTGGGAAACATCCAGAGAAGTCCAAGATAGTGTTTTTTAGACGGGCTGCCACGAGCTGAAACGAATGCAGCCAAGAGCGAGCGTCTGTGACTTACGGTTCAAGAGTTATTCACAGAAACATGGTTCTGAACTTTGCTGCCAGCCGCGAAAGCGAAAATAACCAAGATCGAGCGTCTAGGATTTACTTGTCAATAGCTCGCCTGGGAAACATCCAGAGAAGTCAAAGACAGTGCTTCTATACTAATTGCCAGGCGCTGAGACGAATGCCGCCAAGATCTAGCGTCTATGACTTACGGTTCAAGAATTAGCCTCAGAAACAGTGGGAAACAGTGCTTCTATACTAATTGCCAGGCGCTGAGACGAATGCCGCCAAGATCGAGCGTCTATGACTTACGGATCAAGAATTAGCCTCAGAAACAGTGGTTCTGAACATGCTGCCAATTGCTCGCCTGGGAAACATCCAGAGAAGTCCAAGATAGTGTTTTTTAGACGGGCTGCCACGAGCTGAAACGAATGCAGCCAAGAGCGAGCGTCTGTGACTTACGGTTCAAGAGTTATTCACAGAAACATGGTTCTGAACTTTGCTGCCAGCCGCGAAAGCGAAAATAACCAAGATCGAGCGTCTAGGATTTACTTGTCAATAGCTCGCCTGGGAAACATCCAGAGAAGTCAAAGACAGTGCTTCTATACTAATTGCCAGGCGCTGAGACGAATGCCGCCAAGATCTAGCGTCTATGACTTACGGTTCAAGAATTAGCCTCAGAAACAGTGGTTCTGAACATGCTGCCAATAGCTCGCCTGGGAAACATCCAGAGAAGTCCAAGATAGTGTTTTTTAGACGGGCTGCCACGAGCTGAAACGAATGCAGCCAAGAGCGAGCGTCTGTGACTTACGGTTCAAGAGTTATTCACAGAAACATGGTTCTGAACTTTGCTGCCAGCCGCGAAAGCGAAAATAACCAAGATCGAGCGTCTAGGATTTACTTGTCAATAGCTCGCCTGGGAAACATCCAGATAAGTCAAAGACAGTGCTTCTATACTAATTGCCAGGCGCTGAGACGAATGCCGCCAAGATCTAGCGTCTATGACTTACGGTTCAAGAATTAGCCTCAGAAACAGTGGGAAACAGTGCTTCTATACTAATTGCTAGGCGCTGAGACGAATGGCGCCAAGATCGAGCGTCTAAGACTTACGGTTCAAGAATTAGCCTCAGAAACAGTGGTTCTGAACATGCTGCCAATAGCTCGCCTGGGAAACATCCAGAGAAGTCCAAGATAGTGTTTTTTAGACGGGCTGCCAAGAGCTGAAACGAATGCAGCCAAGAGCGAGCGTCTGTGACTTACGGTTCAAGAGTTATTCACAGAAACATGGTTCTGAACTTTGCTGCCAGCCGCGAAAGCGAAAATAACCAAGATCGAGCGTCTAGGATTTACTTGTCAATAGCTCGCCTGGGAAACATCCAGAGAAGTCAAAGACAGTGCTTCTATACTAATTGCCAGGCGCTGAGACGAATGCCGCCAAGATCTAGCGTCTATGACTTACGGTTCAAGAATTAGCCTCAGAAACAGTGGGAAACAGTGCTTCTATACTAATTGCCAGGCGCTGAGACGAATGCCGCCAAGATCGAGCGTCTATTACTTACGGTTCAAGAATTAGCCTCAGAAACAGTGGTTCTGAACATGCTGCCAATTGCTCGCCTGGGAAACATCCAGAGAAGTCCAAGATAGTGTTTTTTAGACGGGCTGCCACGAGCTGAAACGAATGCAGCCAAGAGCGAGCGTCTGTGACTTACGGTTCAAGAGTTATTCACAGAAACATGGTTCTGAACTTTGCTGCCAGCCGCGAAAGCGAAAATAACCAAGATCGAGCGTCTAGGATTTACTTGTCAATAGCTCGCCTGGGAAACATCCAGATAAGTCAAAGACAGTGCTTCTATACTAATTGCCAGGCGCTGAGATGAATGCCGCCAAGATCTAGCGTCTATGACTTACGGTTCAAGAATTAGCCTCAGAAACAGTGGGAAACAGTGCTTCTATACTAATTGCTAGGCGCTGAGACGAATGGCGCCAAGATCGAGCGTCTAAGACTTACGGTTCAAGAATTAGCCTCAGAAACAGTGGTTCTGAACATGCTGCCAATAGCTCCCCTGGGAAACATCCAGAGAAGTCCAAGATAGTGTTTTTTAGACGGGCTGCCAAGAGCTGAAACGAATGCAGCCAAGAGCGAGCGTCTGTGACTTACGGTTCAAGAGTTATTCACAGAAACATGGTTCTGAACTTTGCTGCCAGCCGCGAAAGCGAAAATAACCAAGATCGAGCGTCTAGGATTTACTTGTCAATAGCTCGCCTGGGAAACATCCAGAGAAGTCAAAGACAGTGCTTCTATACTAATTGCCAGGCGCTGAGACGAATGCCGCCAAGATCTAGCGTCTATGACTTACGGTTCAAGAATTAGCCTCAGAAACAGTGGGAAACAGTGCTTCTATACTAATTGCCAGGCGCTGAGACGAATGCCGCCAAGATCGAGCGTCTATTACTTACGGTTCAAGAATTAGCCTCAGAAACAGTGGTTCTGAACATGCTGCCAATTGCTCGCCTGGGAAACATCCAGAGAAGTCCAAGATAGTGTTTTTTAGACGGGCTGCCACGAGCTGAAACGAATGCAGCCAAGAGCGAGCGTCTGTGACTTACGGTTCAAGAGTTATTCACAGAAACATGGTTCTGAACTTTGCTGCCAGCCGCGAAAGCGAAAATAACCAAGATCGAGCGTCTAGGATTTACTTGTCAATAGCTCGCCTGGGAAACATCCAGAGAAGTCAAAGACAGTGCTTCTATACTAATTGCCAGGCGCTGAGACGAATGCCGCCAAGATCTAGCGTCTATAACTTACGGTTCAAGAATTAGCCTCAGAAACAGTGGGAAACAGTGCTTCTATACTAATTGCCAGGCGCTGAGACGAATGCCGCCAAGATCGAGCGTCTATGACTTACGGTTCAAGAATTAGCCTCAGAAACAGTGGTTCTGAACATGCTGCCAATTGCTCGCCTGGGAAACATCCAGAGAAGTCCAAGATAGTGTTTTTTAGACGGGCTGCCACGAGCTGAAACGAATGCAGCCAAGAGCGAGCGTCTGTGACTTACGGTTCAAGAGTTATTCACAGAAACATGGTTCTGAACTTTGCTGCCAGCCGCGAAAGCGAAAATAACCAAGATCGAGCGTCTAGGATTTACTTGTCAATAGCTCGCCTGGGAAACATCCAGAGAAGTCAAAGACAGTGCTTCTATACTAATTGCCAGGCGCTGAGACGAATGCCGCCAAGATCGAGCGTCTATGACTTACGGTTCAAGAATTAGCCTCAGAAACAGTGGGAAACAGTGCTTCTATACTAATTGCCAGGCGCTGAGACGAATGCCGCCAAGATCGAGCGTCTATGACTTACGGTTCAAGAATTAGCCTCAGAAACAGTGGTTCTGAACATGCTGCCAATTGCTCGCCTGGGAAACATCCAGAGAAGTCCAAGATAGTGTTTTTTAGACGGGCTGCCACGAGCTGAAACGAATGCAGCCAAGAGCGAGCGTCTGTGACTTACGGTTCAAGAGTTATTCACAGAAACATGGTTCTGAACTTTGCTGCCAGCCGCGAAAGCGAAAATAACCAAGATCGAGCGTCTAGGATTTACTTGTCAATAGCTCGCCTGGGAAACATCCAGAGAAGTCAAAGACAGTGCTTCTATACTAATTGCCAGGCGCTGAGACGAATGCCGCCAAGATCTAGCGTCTATGACTTACGGTTCAAGAATTAGCCTCAGAAACAGTGGGAAACAGTGCTTCTATACTAATTGCCAGGCGCTGAGACGAATGCCGCCAAGATCGAGCGTCTATTACTTACGGTTCAAGAATTAGCCTCAGAAACAGTGGTTCTGAACATGCTGCCAATTGCTCGCCTGGGAAACATCCAGAGAAGTCCAAGATAGTGTTTTTTAGACGGGCTGCCACGAGCTGAAACGAATGCAGCCAAGAGCGAGCGTCTGTGACTTACGGTTCAAGAGTTATTCACAGAAACATGGTTCTGAACTTTGCTGCCAGCCGCGAAAGCGAAAATAACCAAGATCGAGCGTCTAGGATTTACTTGTCAATAGCTCGCCTGGGAAACATCCAGATAAGTCAAAGACAGTGCTTCTATACTAATTGCCAGGCGCTGAGATGAATGCCGCCAAGATCTAGCGTCTATGACTTACGGTTCAAGAATTAGCCTCAGAAACAGTGGGAAACAGTGCTTCTATACTAATTGCTAGGCGCTGAGACGAATGGCGCCAAGATCGAGCGTCTAAGACTTACGGTTCAAGAATTAGCCTCAGAAACAGTGGTTCTGAACATGCTGCCAATAGCTCCCCTGGGAAACATCCAGAGAAGTCCAAGATAGTGTTTTTTAGACGGGCTGCCAAGAGCTGAAACGAATGCAGCCAAGAGCGAGCGTCTGTGACTTACGGTTCAAGAGTTATTCACAGAAACATGGTTCTGAACTTTGCTGCCAGCCGCGAAAGCGAAAATAACCAAGATCGAGCGTCTAGGATTTACTTGTCAATAGCTCGCCTGGGAAACATCCAGAGAAGTCAAAGACAGTGCTTCTATACTAATTGCCAGGCGCTGAGACGAATGCCGCCAAGATCTAGCGTCTATGACTTACGGTTCAAGAATTAGCCTCAGAAACAGTGGGAAACAGTGCTTCTATACTAATTGCCAGGCGCTGAGACGAATGCCGCCAAGATCGAGCGTCTATTACTTACGGTTCAAGAATTAGCCTCAGAAACAGTGGTTCTGAACATGCTGCCAATTGCTCGCCTGGGAAACATCCAGAGAAGTCCAAGATAGTGTTTTTTAGACGGGCTGCCACGAGCTGAAACGAATGCAGCCAAGAGCGAGCGTCTGTGACTTACGGTTCAAGAGTTATTCACAGAAACATGGTTCTGAACTTTGCTGCCAGCCGCGAAAGCGAAAATAACCAAGATCGAGCGTCTAGGATTTACTTGTCAATAGCTCGCCTGGGAAACATCCAGAGAAGTCAAAGACAGTGCTTCTATACTAATTGCCAGGCGCTGAGACGAATGCCGCCAAGATCTAGCGTCTATAACTTACGGTTCAAGAATTAGCCTCAGAAACAGTGGGAAACAGTGCTTCTATACTAATTGCCAGGCGCTGAGACGAATG
Source organism: Rhinoderma darwinii (assembly GCF_050947455.1). Taxonomy (NCBI): domain Eukaryota; kingdom Metazoa; phylum Chordata; class Amphibia; order Anura; family Rhinodermatidae; genus Rhinoderma; species Rhinoderma darwinii. The sequence continues at coordinate 42,400 of NW_027464418.1, forward strand.
CCGCCAAGATCGAGCGTCTATGACTTACGGTTCAAGAATTAGCCTCAGAAACAGTGGTTCTGAACATGCTGCCAATTGCTCGCCTGGGAAACATCCAGAGAAGTCCAAGATAGTGTTTTTTAGACGGGCTGCCACGAGCTGAAACGAATGCAGCCAAGAGCGAGCGTCTGTGACTTACGGTTCAAGAGTTATTCACAGAAACATGGTTCTGAACTTTGCTGCCAGCCGCGAAAGCGAAAATAACCAAGATCGAGCGTCTAGGATTTACTTGTCAATAGCTCGCCTGGGAAACATCCAGAGAAGTCAAAGACAGTGCTTCTATACTAATTGCCAGGCGCTGAGACGAATGCCGCCAAGATCGAGCGTCTATGACTTACGGTTCAAGAATTAGCCTCAGAAACAGTGGGAAACAGTGCTTCTATACTAATTGCCAGGCGCTGAGACGAATGCCGCCAAGATCGAGCGTCTATGACTTACGGTTCAAGAATTAGCCTCAGAAACAGTGGTTCTGAACATGCTGCCAATTGCTCGCCTGGGAAACATCCAGAGAAGTCCAAGATAGTGTTTTTTAGACGGGCTGCCACGAGCTGAAACGAATGCAGCCAAGAGCGAGCGTCTGTGACTTACGGTTCAAGAGTTATTCACAGAAACATGGTTCTGAACTTTGCTGCCAGCCGCGAAAGCGAAAATAACCAAGATCGAGCGTCTAGGATTTACTTGTCAATAGCTCGCCTGGGAAACATCCAGAGAAGTCAAAGACAGTGCTTCTATACTAATTGCCAGGCGCTGAGACGAATGCCGCCAAGATCGAGCGTCTATGACTTACGGTTCAAGAATTAGCCTCAGAAACAGTGGTTCTGAACATGCTGCCAATTGCTCGCCTGGGAAACATCCAGAGAAGTCCAAGATAGTGTTTTTTAGACGGGCTGCCACGAGCTGAAACGAATGCAGCCAAGAGCGAGCGTCTGTGACTTACGGTTCAAGAGTTATTCACAGAAACATGGTTCTGAACTTTGCTGCCAGCCGCGAAAGCGAAAATAACCAAGATCGAGCGTCTAGGATTTACTTGTCAATAGCTCGCCTGGGAAACATCAAGAGAAGTCAAAGACAGTGCTTCTATACTAATTGCCAGGCGCTGAGACGAATGCCGCCAAGATCGAGCGTCTATGACTTACGGTTCAAGAATTAGCCTCAGAAACAGTGGTTCTGAACATGCTGCCAATAGCTCGCCTGGGAAACATCCAGAGAAGTCCAAGATAGTGTTTTTTAGACGGGCTGCCACGAGCTGAAACGAATGCAGCCAAGAGCGAGCGTCTGTGACTTACGGTTCAAGAGTTATTCACAGAAACATGGTTCTGAACTTTGCTGCCAGCCGCGAAAGCGAAAATAACCAAGATCGAGCGTCTAGGATTTACTTGTCAATAGCTCGCCTGGGAAACATCCAGAGAAGTCAAAGACAGTGCTTCTATACTAATTGCCAGGCGCTGAGATGAATGCCGCCAAGATCTAGCGTCTATGACTTACGGTTCAAGAATTAGCCTCAGAAACAGTGGGAAACAGTGCTTCTATACTAATTGCCAGGCGCTGAGACGAATGGCGCCAAGATCGAGCGTCTAAGACTTACGGTTCAAGAATTAGCCTCAGAAACAGTGGTTCTGAACATGCTGCCAATAGCTCGCCTGGGAAACATCCAGAGAAGTCCAAGATAGTGTTTTTTAGACGGGCTGCCACGAGCTGAAACGAATGCAGCCAAGAGCGAGCGTCTGTGACTTACGGTTCAAGAGTTATTCACAGAAACATGGTTCTGAACTTTGCTGCCAGCCGCGAAAGCGAAAATAACCAAGATCGAGCGTCTAGGATTTACTTGTCAATAGCTCGCCTGGGAAACATCCAGAGAAGTCAAAGACAGTGCTTCTATACTAATTGCCAGGCGCTGAGACGAATGCCGCCAAGATCGAGCGTCTATGACTTACGGTTCAAGAATTAGCCTCAGAAACAGTGGTTCTGAACATGCTGCCAATAGCTGGCCTGGGAAACATCCAGAGAAGTCCAAGATAGTGTTTTTTAGACTGGCTGCCACGAGCTGAAACGAATGCAGCCAAGAGCGAGCGTCTGTGACTTACGGTTCAAGAGTTATTCACAGAAACATGGTTCTGAACTTTGCTGCCAGCCGCGAAAGCGAAAATAACCAAGATCGAGCGTCTAGGATTTACTTGTCAATAGCTCGCCTGGGAAACATCCAGAGAAGTCAAAGACAGTGCTTCTATACTAATTGCCAGGCGCTGAGACGAATGCCGCCAAGATCGAGCGTCTATGACTTACGGTTCAAGAATTAGCCTCAGAAACAGTGGTTCTGAACATGCTGCCAATAGCTCGCCTGGGAAACATCCAGAGAAGTCCAAGATAGTGTTTTTTAGACGGGCTGCCACGAGCTGAAACGAATGCAGCCAAGAGCGAGCGTCTGTGACTTACGGTTCAAGAGTTATTCACAGAAACATGGTTCTGAACTTTGCTGCCAGCTGCGAAAGCGAAAATAACCAAGATCGAGCGTCTAGGATTTACTTGTCAATAGCTCGCCTGGGAAACATCCAGAGAAGTCAAAGACAGTGCTTCTATACTAATTGCCAGGCGCTGAGATGAATGCCGCCAAGATCTAGCGTCTATGACTTATGGTTCAAGAATTAGCCTCAGAAACAGTGGGAAACAGTGCTTCTATACTAATTGCCAGGCGCTGAGACGAATGGCGCCAAGATCGAGCGTCTAAGACTTACGGTTCAAGAATTAGCCTCAGAAAAAGTGGTTCTGAACATGCTGCCAATAGCTCGCCTGGGAAAAATCCAGAGAAGTCCAAGATAGTGTTTTTTAGACGGGCTGCCACGAGCTGAAACGAATGCAGCCAAGAGCGAGCGTCTGTGACTTACGGTTCAAGAGTTATTCACAGAAACATGGTTCTGAACTTTGCTGCCAGCCGCGAAAGCGAAAATAACCAAGATCGAGCGTCTAGGATTTACTTGTCAATAGCTCGCCTGGGAAACATCCAGAGAAGTCAAAGACAGTGCTTCTATACTAATTGCCAGGCGCTGAGACGAATGCCGCCAAGATCTAGCGTCTATGACTTACGGTTCAAGAATTAGCCTCAGAAACAGTGGGAAACAGTGCTTCTATACTAATTGCCAGGCGCTGAAACGAATGCCGCCAAGATCGAGCGTCTATGACTTACGGTTCAAGAATTAGCCTCAGAAACAGTGGTTCTGAACATGCTGCCAATTGCTCGCCTGGGAAACATCCAGAGAAGTCCAAGATAGTGTTTTTTAGACGGGCTGCCACGAGCTGAAACGAATGCAGCCAAGAGCGAGCGTCTGTGACTTACGGTTCAAGAGTTATTCACAGAAACATGGTTCTGAACTTTGCTGCCAGCCGCGAAAGCGAAAATAACCAAGATCGAGCGTCTAGGATTTACTTGTCAATAGCTCGCCTGGGAAACATCCAGAGAAGTCAAAGACAGTGCTTCTATACTAATTGCCAGGCGCTGAGACGAATGCCGCCAAGATCTAGCGTCTATGACTTACGGTTCAAGAATTAGCCTCAGAAACAGTGGTTCTGAACATGCTGCCAATAGCTCGCCTGGGAAACATCCAGAGAAGTCAAAGACAGTGCTTCTATACTAATTGCCAGGCGCTGAGATGAATGCCGCCAAGATCTAGCGTCTATGACTTACGGTTCAAGAATTAGCCTCAGAAACAGTGGGAAACAGTGCTTCTATACTAATTGCCAGGCGCTGAGACGAATGGCGCCAAGATCGAGCGTCTAAGACTTACGGTTAAGGAATTAGCCTCAGAAACAGTGGTTCTGAACATGCTGCCAATAGCTCGCCTGGGAAACATCCAGAGAAGTCCAAGATAGTGTTTTTTAGACGGGCTGCCAAGAGCTGAAACGAATGCAGCCAAGAGCGAGCGTCTGTGACTTACGGTTCAAGAGTTATTCACAGAAACATGGTTCTGAACTTTGCTGCCAGCCGCGAAAGCGAAAATAACCAAGATCGAGCGTCTAGGATTTACTTGTCAATAGCTCGCCTGGGAAACATCCAGAGAAGTCAAAGACAGTGCTTCTATACTAATTGCCAGGCGCTGAGACGAATGCCGCCAAGATCTAGCGTCTATGACTTACGGTTCAAGAATTAGCCTCAGAAACAGTGGTTCTGAACATGCTGCCAATTGCTCGCCTGGGAAACATCCAGAGAAGTCCAAGATAGTGTTTTTTAGACGGGCTGCCACGAGCTGAAACGAATGCAGCCAAGAGCGAGCGTCTGTGACTTACGGTTCAAGAGTTATTCACAGAAACATGGTTCTGAACTTTGCTGCCAGCCGCGAAAGCGAAAATAACAAAGATCGAGCGTCTAGGATTTACTTGTCAATAGCTCGCCTGGGAAACATCCAGAGAAGTCAAAGACAGTGCTTCTATACTAATTGCCAGGCGCTGAGACGAATGGCGCCAAGATCGAGCGTCTAAGACTTACGGTTCAAGAATTAGCCTCAGAAACAGTGGTTCTGAACATGCTGCCAATAGCTCGCCTGGGAAACATCCAGAGAAGTCCAAGATAGTGTTTTTTAGACGGGCTGCCAAGAGCTGAAACGAATGCAGCCAAGAGCGAGCGTCTGTGACTTACGGTTCAAGAGTTATTCACAGAAACATGGTTCTGAACTTTGCTGCCAGCCGCGAAAGCGAAAATAACCAAGATCGAGCGTCTAGGATTTACTTGTCAATAGCTCGCCTGGGAAACATCCAGAGAAGTCAAAGACAGTGCTTCCATACTAATTGCCAGGCGCTGAGACGAATGCCGCCAAGATCTAGCGTCTATGACTTACGGTTCAAGAATTAGCCTCAGAAACAGTGGTTCTGAACATGCTGCCAATTGCTCGCCTGGGAAACATCCAGAGAAGTCCAAGATAGTGTTTTTTAGACGGGCTGCCACGAGCTGAAACGAATGCAGCCAAGAGCGAGCGTCTGTGACTTACGGTTCAAGAGTTATTCACAGAAACATGGTTCTGAACTTTGCTGCCAGCCGCGAAAGCGAAAATAACCAAGATCGAGCGTCTAGGATTTACTTGTCAATAGCTCGCCTGGGAAACATCCAGAGAAGTCAAAGACAGTGCTTCTATACTAATTGCCAGGCGCTGAGACGAATGCCGCCAAGATCTAGCGTCTATGACTTACGGTTCAAGAATTAGCCTCAGAAACAGTGGGAAACAGTGCTTCTATACTAATTGCCAGGCGCTGAGACGAATGCCGCCAAGATCGAGCGTCTATGACTTACGGTTCAAGAATTAGCCTCAGAAACAGTGGTTCTGAACATGCTGCCAATTGCTCGCCTGGGAAACATCCAGAGAAGTCCAAGATAGTGTTTTTTAGACGGGCTGCCACGAGCTGAAACGAATGCAGCCAAGAGCGAGCGTCTGTGACTTACGGTTCAAGAGTTATTCACAGAAACATGGTTCTGAACTTTGCTGCCAGCCGCGAAAGCGAAAATAACCAAGATCGAGCGTCTAGGATTTACTTGTCAATAGCTCGCCTGGGAAACATCCAGAGAAGTCAAAGACAGTGCTTCTATACTAATTGCCAGGCGCTGAGACGAATGCCGCCAAGATCTAGCGTCTATGACTTACGGTTCAAGAATTAGCCTCAGAAACAGTGGGAAACAGTGCTTCTATACTAATTGCCAGGCGCTGAGACGAATGCCGCCAAGATCGAGCGTCTATGACTTACGGTTCAAGAATTAGCCTCAGAAACAGTGGTTCTGAACATGCTGCCAATTGCTCGCCTGGGAAACATCCAGAGAAGTCCAAGATAGTGTTTATTAGACGGGCTGCCACGAGCTGAAACGAATGCAGCCAAGAGCGAGCGTCTGTGACTTACGGTTCAAGAGTTATTCACAGAAACATGGTTCTGAACTTTGCTGCCAGCCGCGAAAGCGAAAATAACCAAGATCGAGCGTCTAGGATTTACTTGTCAATAGCTCGCCTGGGAAACATCCAGAGAAGTCAAAGACAGTGCTTCTATACTAATTGCCAGGCGCTGAGACGAATGCCGCCAAGATCTAGCGTCTATGACTTACGGTTCAAGAATTAGCCTCAGAAACAGTGGGAAACAGTGCTTCTATACTAATTGCCAGGCGCTGAGACGAATGCCGCCAAGATCGAGCGTCTATGACTTACGGTTCAAGAATTAGCCTCAGAAACAGTGGTTCTGAACATGCTGCCAATTGCTCGCCTGGGAAACATCCAGAGAAGTCCAAGATAGTGTTTTTTAGACGGGCTGCCACGAGCTGAAACGAATGCAGCCAAGAGCGAGCGTCTGTGACTTACGGTTCAAGAGTTATTCAAAGAAACATGGTTCTGAACTTTGCTGCCAGCCGCGAAAGCGAAAATAACCAAGATCGAGCGTCTAGGATTTACTTGTCAATAGCTCGCCTGGGAAACATCCAGAGAAGTCAAAGACAGTGCTTCTATACTAATTGCCAGGCGCTGAGACGAATGCCGCCAAGATCGAGCGTCTATGACTTACGGTTCAAGAATTAGCCTCAGAAACAGTGGTTCTGAACATGCTGCCAATTGCTCGCCTGGGAAACATCCAGAGAAGTCCAAGATAGTGTTTTTTAGACGGGCTGCCACGAGCTGAAACGAATGCAGCCAAGAGCGAGCGTCTGTGACTTACGGTTCAAGAGTTATTCACAGAAACATGGTTCTGAACTTTGCTGCCAGCCGCGAAAGCGAAAATAACCAAGATCGAGCGTCTAGGATTTACTTGTCAATAGCTCGCCTGGGAAACATCCAGAGAAGTCAAAGACAGTGCTTCTATACTAATTGCCAGGCGCTGAGACGAATGCCGCCAAGATCTAGCGTCTATGACTTACGGTTCAAGAATTAGCCTCAGAAACAGTGGGAAACAGTGCTTCTATACTAATTGCCAGGCGCTGAGACGAATGCCGCCAAGATCGAGCGTCTATGACTTACGGTTCAAGAATTAGCCTCAGAAACAGTGGTTCTGAACATGCTGCCAATTGCTCGCCTGGGAAACATCCAGAGAAGTCCAAGATAGTGTTTTTTAGACGGGCTGCCACGAGCTGAAACGAATGCAGCCAAGAGCGAGCGTCTGTGACTTACGGTTCAAGAGTTATTCACAGAAACATGGTTCTGAACTTTGCTGCCAGCCGCGAAAGCGAAAATAACCAAGATCGAGCGTCTAGGATTTACTTGTCAATAGCTCGCCTGGGAAACATCCAGAGAAGTCAAAGACAGTGCTTCTATACTAATTGCCAGGCGCTGAGACGAATGCCGCCAAGATCTAGCGTCTATGACTTACGGTTCAAGAATTAGCCTCAGAAACAGTGGGAAACAGTGCTTCTATACTAATTGCCAGGCGCTGAGACGAATGCCGCCAAGATCGAGCGTCTATGACTTACGGTTCAAGAATTAGCCTCAGAAACAGTGGTTCTGAACATGCTGCCAATTGCTCGCCTGGGAAACATCCAGAGAAGTCCAAGATAGTGTTTTTTAGACGGGCTGCCACGAGCTGAAACGAATGCAGCCAAGAGCGAGCGTCTGTGACTTACGGTTCAAGAGTTATTCACAGAAACATGGTTCTGAACTTTGCTGCCAGCCGCGAAAGCGAAAATAACCAAGATCGAGCGTCTAGGATTTACTTGTCAATAGCTCGCCTGGGAAACATCCAGAGAAGTCAAAGACAGTGCTTCTATACTAATTGCCAGGCGCTGAGACGAATGCCGCCAAGATCGAGCGTCTATGACTTACGGTTCAAGAATTAGCCTCAGAAACAGTGGTTCTGAACATGCTGCCAATTGCTCGCCTGGGAAACATCCAGAGAAGTCCAAGATAGTGTTTTTTAGACGGGCTGCCACGAGCTGAAACGAATGCAGCCAAGAGCGAGCGTCTGTGACTTACGGTTCAAGAGTTATTCACAGAAACATGGTTCTGAACTTTGCTGCCAGCCGCGAAAGCGAAAATAACCAAGATCGAGCGTCTAGGATTTACTTGTCAATAGCTCGCCTGGGAAACATCCAGAGAAGTCAAAGACAGTGCTTCTATACTAATTGCCAGGCGCTGAGACGAATGCCGCCAAGATCTAGCGTCTATGACTTACGGTTCAAGAATTAGCCTCAGAAACAGTGTGAAACAGTGCTTCTATACTAATTGCCAGGCGCTGAGACGAATGCCGCCAAGATCGAGCGTCTATGACTTACGGTTCAAGAATTAGCCTCAGAAACAGTGGTTCTGAACATGCTGCCAATTGCTCGCCTGGGAAACATCCAGAGAAGTCCAAGATAGTGTTTTTTAGACGGGCTGCCACGAGCTGAAACGAATGCAGCCAAGAGCGAGCGTCTGTGACTTACGGTTCAAGAGTTAGTCACAGAAACATGGTTCTGAACTTTGCTGCCAGCCGCGAAAGCGAAAATAACCAAGATCGAGCGTCTAGGATTTACTTGTCAATAGCTCGCCTGGGAAACATCCAGAGAAGTCAAAGACAGTGCTTCTATACTAATTGCCAGGCGCTGAGACGAATGCCGCCAAGATCTAGCGTCTATGACTTACGGTTCAAGAATTAGCCTCAGAAACAGTGGGAAACAGTGCTTCTATACTAATTGCCAGGCGCTGAGACGAATGCCGCCAAGATCGAGCGTCTATCACTTACGGTTCAAGAATTAGCCTCAGAAACAGTGGTTCTGAACATGCTGCCAATTGCTCGCCTGGGAAACATCCAGAGAAGTCCAAGATAGTGTTTTTTAGACGGGCTGCCACGAGCTGAAACGAATGCAGCCAAGAGCGAGCGTCTGTGACTTACGGTTCAAGAGTTATTCACAGAAACATGGTTCTGAACTTTGCTGCCAGCCGCGAAAGCGAAAATAACCAAGATCGAGCGTCTAGGATTTACTTGTCAATAGCTCGCCTGGGAAACATCCAGAGAAGTCAAAGACAGTGCTTCTATACTAATTGCCAGGCGCTGAGACGAATGCCGCCAAGATCTAGCGTCTATGACTTACGGTTCAAGAATTAGCCTCAGAAACAGTGGGAAACAGTGCTTCTATACTAATTGCCAGGCGCTGAGACGAATGCCGCCAAGATCGAGCGTCTATCACTTACGGTTCAAGAATTAGCCTCAGAAACAGTGGTTCTGAACATGCTGCCAATTGCTCGCCTGGGAAACATCCAGAGAAGTCCAAGATAGTGTTTTTTAGACGGGCTGCCACGAGCTGAAACGAATGCAGCCAAGAGCGAGCGTCTGTGACTTACGGTTCAAGAGTTATTCACAGAAACATGGTTCTGAACTTTGCTGCCAGCCGCGAAAGCGAAAATAACCAAGATCGAGCGTCTAGGATTTACTTGTCAATAGCTCGCCTGGGAAACATCCAGAGAAGTCAAAGACAGTGCTTCTATACTAATTGCCAGGCGCTGAGACGAATGCCGCCAAGATCGAGCGTCTATGACTTACGGTTCAAGAATTAGCCTCAGAAACAGTGGTTCTGAACATGCTGCCAATTGCTCGCCTGGGAAACATCCAGAGAAGTCCAAGATAGTGTTTTTTAGACGGGCTGCCACGAGCTGAAACGAATGCAGCCAAGAGCGAGCGTCTGTGACTTACGGTTCAAGAGTTATTCACAGAAACATGGTTCTGAACTTTGCTGCCAGCCGCGAAAGCGAAAATAACCAAGATCGAGCGTCTAGGATTTACTTGTCAATAGCTCGCCTGGGAAACATCCAGAGAAGTCAAAGACAGTGCTTCTATACTAATTGCCAGGCGCTGAGACGAATGCCGCCAAGATCGAGCGTCTATGACTTACGGTTCAAGAATTAGCCTCAGAAACAGTGGTTCTGAACATGCTGCCAATAGCTCGCCTGGGAAACATCCAGAGAAGTCCAAGATAGTGTTTTTTAGACGGGCTGCCACGAGCTGAAACGAATGCAGCCAAGAGCGAGCGTCTGTGACTTACGGTTCAAGAGTTATTCACAGAAACATGGTTCTGAACTTTGCTGCCAGCCGCGAAAGCGAAAATAACCAAGATCGAGCGTCTAGGATTTACTTGTCAATAGCTCGCCTGGGAAACATCCAGAGAAGTCAAAGACAGTGCTTCTATACTAATTGCCAGGCGCTGAGATGAATGCCGCCAAGATCTAGCGTCTATGACTTACGGTTCAAGAATTAGCCTCAGAAACAGTGGGAAACAGTGCTTCTATACTAATTGCCAGGCGCTGAGACGAATGGCGCCAAGATCGAGCGTCTAAGACTTACGGTTCAAGAATTAGCCTCAGAAACAGTGGTTCTGAACATGCTGCCAATAGCTCGCCTGGGAAACATCCAGAGAAGTCCAAGATAGTGTTTTTTAGACGGGCTGCCACGAGCTGAAACGAATGCAGCCAAGAGCGAGCGTCTGTGACTTACGGTTCAAGAGTTATTCACAGAAACATGGTTCTGAACTTTGCTGCCAGCCGCGAAAGCGAAAATAACCAAGATCGAGCGTCTAGGATTTACTTGTCAATAGCTCGCCTGGGAAACATCCAGAGAAGTCAAAGACAGTGCTTCTATACTAATTGCCAGGCGCTGAGACGAATGCCGCCAAGATCGAGCGTCTATGACTTACGGTTCAAGAATTAGCCTCAGAAACAGTGGTTCTGAACATGCTGCCAATAGCTCGCCTGGGAAACATCCAGAGAAGTCCAAGATAGTGTTTTTTAGATGGGCTGCCACGAGCTGAAACGAATGCAGCCAAGAGCGAGCGTCTGTGACTTACGGTTCAAGAGTTATTCACAGAAACATGGTTCTGAACTTTGCTGCCAGCCGCGAAAGCGAAAATAACCAAGATCGAGCGTCTAGGATTTACTTGTCAATAGCTCGCCTGGGAAACATCCAGAGAAGTCAAAGACAGTGCTTCTATACTAATTGCCAGGCGCTGAGACGAATGCCGCCAAGATCGAGCGTCTATGACTTACGGTTCAAGAATTAGCCTCAGAAACAGTGGTTCTGAACATGCTGCCAATAGCTCGCCTGGGAAACATCCAGAGAAGTCCAAGATAGTGTTTTTTAGACTGGCTGCCACGAGCTGAAACGAATGCAGCCAAGAGCGAGCGTCTGTGACTTACGGTTCAAGAGTTATTCACAGAAACATGGTTCTGAACTTTGCTGCCAGCCGCGAAAGCGAAAATAACCAAGATCGAGCGTCTAGGATTTACTTGTCAATAGCTCGCCTGGGAAACATCCAGAGAAGTCAAAGACAGTGCTTCTATACTAATTGCCAGGCGCTGAGACGAATGCCGCCAAGATCGAGCGTCTATGACTTACGGTTCAAGAATTAGCCTCAGAAACAGTGGTTCTGAACATGCTGCCAATAGCTCGCCTGGGAAACATCCAGAGAAGTCCAAGATAGTGTTTTTTAGACGGGCTGCCAAGAGCTGAAACGAATGCAGCCAAGAGCGAGCGTCTGTGACTTACGGTTCAAGAATTAGCCTCAGAAACAGTGGGAAACAGTGCTTCTATACTAATTGCCAGGCGCTGAGACGAATGCCGCCAAGATCGAGCGTCTATGACTTACGTTTCAAGAATTAGCCTCAGAAACAGTGGTTCTGAACATGCTGCCAATAGCTCGTCTGGGAAACATCCAGAGAAGTCCAAGATAGTGTTTTTTAGACTGGCTGCCACGAGCTGAAACGAATGCAGCCAAGAGCGAGCGTCTGTGACTTACGGTTCAAGAGTTATTCACAGAAACATGGTTCTGAACTTTGCTGCCAGCCGCGAAAGCGAAAATAACCAAGATCGAGCGTCTAGGATTTACTTGTCAATAGCTCGCCTGGGAAACATCCAGAGAAGTCAAAGACAGTGCTTCTAAACTAATTACCAGGCGCTGAGACGAATGCCGCCAAGATCGAGCGTCTATGACTTACGGTTCAAGAATTAGCCTCAGAAACAGTGGTTCTGAACATGCTGCCAATAGCTCGCCTGGGAAACATCCAGAGAAGTCCAAGATAGTGTTTTTTAGACTGGCTGCCACGAGCTGAAACGAATGCAGCCAAGAGCGAGCGTCTGTGACTTACGGTTCAAGAGTTATTCACAGAAACATGGTTCTGAACTTTGCTGCCAGCCGCGAAAGCGAAAATAACCAAGATCGAGCGTCTAGGATTTACTTGTCAATAGCTCACCTGGGAAACATCCAGAGAAGTCAAAGACAGTGCTTCCATACTAATTGCCAGGCGCTGAGACGAATGCCGCCAAGATCTAGCGTCTATGACTTACGGTTCAAGAATTAGCCTCAGAAACAGTGGGAAACAGTGCTTCTATACTAATTGCCAGGCGCTGAGACGAATGCCGCCAAGCTCGAGCGTCTAAGACTTACGGTTCAAGAATTAGTATCAGAAACAGTGGTTCTGAACATGCTGCCAATAGCTCGCCTGGGAAACATCCAGAGAAGTACAAGATAGTGTTTTTTAGACGGGCTGCCACGAGCTGAAACGAATGCAGCCAAGAGCGAGCGTCTGTGACTTACGGTTCAAGAGTTATTCACAGAAACATGGTTCTGAACTTTGCTGCCAGCCGCGAAAGCGAAAATAACCAAGATCGAGCGTCTAGGATTTACTTGTCAATAGCTCGCCTGGGAAACATCCAGAGAAGTCAAAGACAGTGCTTCTATACTAATTGCCAGGCGCTGAGACGAATGCCGCCAAGATCTAGCGTCTATGACTTACGGTTCAAGAATTAGCCTCAGAAACAGTGGGAAACAGTGCTTCTATACTAATTGCCAGGCGCTGAGACGAATGCCGCCAAGCTCGAGCGTCTAAGACTTACGGTTCAAGAATTAGCCTCAGAAACAGTGGTTCTGAACATGCTGGCAATAGCTCGCCTGGGAAACATCCAGAGAAGTCCAAGATAGTGTTTTTTAGACGGGCTGCCACGAGCTGAAACGAATGCAGCCAAGAGCGAGCGTCTGTGACTTACGGTTCAAGAGTTATTCACAGAAACATGGTTCTGAACTTTGCTGCCAGCCGCGAAAGCGAAAATAACCAAGATCGAGCGTCTAGGATTTACTTGTCAATAGCTCGCCTGGGAAACATCCAGAGAAGTCAAAGACAGTGCTTCTATACTAATTGCCAGGCGCTGAGACGAATGCCGCCAAGATCTAGCGTCTATGACTTACGGTTCAAGAATTAGCCTCAGAAACAGTGGGAAACAGTGCTTCTATACTAATTGCCAGGCGCTGAGACGAATGCCGCCAAGATCGAGCGTCTATGACTTACGGTTCAAGAATTAGCCTCAGAAACAGTGGTTCTGAACATGCTGCCAATAGCTCGCCTGGGAAACATCCAGAGAAGTCCAAGATTGTGTTTTTTAGACTGGCTGCCACGAGCTGAAACGAATGCAGCCAAGAGCGAGCGTCTGTGACTTACGGTTCAAGAGTTATTCACAGAAACATGGTTCTGAACTTTGCTGCCAGCCGCGAAAGCGAAAATAACCAAGATCGAGCGTCTAGGATTTACTTGTCAATAGCTCGCCTGGGAAACATCCAGAGAAGTCAAAGACAGTGCTTCTATACTAATTGCCAGGCGCTGAGACGAATGCCGCCAAGATCGAGCGTCTATGACTTACGGTTCAAGAATTAGCCTCAGAAACAGTGGTTCTGAACATGCTGCCAATAGCTCGCCTGGGAAACATCCAGAGAAGTCCAAGATAGTGTTTTTTAGACTGGCTGCCACGAGCTGAAACGAATGCAGCCAAGAGCGAGCGTCTGTGACTTACGGTTCAAGAGTTATTCACAGAAACATGGTTCTGAACTTTGCTGCCAGCCGCGAAAGCGAAAATAACCAAGATCGAGCGTCTAGGATTTACTTGTCAATAGCTCGCCTGGGAAACATCCAGAGAAGTCAAAGACAGTGCTTCCATACTAATTGCCAGGCGCTGAGACGAATGCCGCCAAGATCTAGCGTCTATGACTTACGGTTCAAGAATTAGCCTCAGAAACAGTGGGAAACAGTGCTTCTATACTAATTGCCAGGCGCTAAGACGAATGCCGCCAAGCTCGAGCGTCTAAGACTTACGGTTCAAGAATTAGTATCAGAAACAGTGGTTCTGAACATGCTGCCAATAGCTCGCCTGGGAAACATCCAGAGAAGTACAAGATAGTGTTTTTTAGACGGGCTGCCACGAGCTGAAACTAATGCAGCCAAGAGCGAGCGTCTGTGACTTACGGTTCAAGAGTTATTCACAGAAACATGGTTCTGAACTTTGCTGCCAGCCGCGAAAGCGAAAATAACCAAGATCGAGCGTCTAGGATTTACTTGTCAATAGCTCGCCTGGGAAACATCCAGAGAAGTCAAAGACAGTGCTTCTATACTAATTGCCAGGCGCTGAGACGAATGCCGCCAAGATCTAGCGTCTATGACTTACGGTTCAAGAATTAGCCTCAGAAACAGTGGGAAACAGTGCTTCTATACTAATTGCCAGGCGCTGAGACGAATGCCGCCAAGCTCGAGCGTCTAAGACTTACGGTTCAAGAATTAGCCTCAGAAACAGTGGTTCTGAACATGCTGGCAATAGCTCGCCTGGGAAACATCCAGAGAAGTCCAAGATAGTGTTTTTTAGACGGGCTGCCACGAGCTGAAACGAATGCAGCCAAGAGCGAGCGTCTGTGACTTACGGTTCAAGAGTTATTCACAGAAACATGGTTCTGAACTTTGCTGCCAGCCGCGAAAGCGAAAATAACCAAGATCGAGCGTCTAGGATTTACTTGTCAATAGCTCGCCTGTGAAACATCCAGAGAAGTCAAAGACAGTGCTTCTATACTAATTGCCAGGCGCTGAGACGAATGCCGCCAAGATCTAGCGTCTATGACTTACGGTTCAAGAATTAGCCTCAGAAACAGTGGGAAACAGTGCTTCTATACTAATTGCCAGGCGCTGAGACGAATGCCGCCAAGATCGAGCGTCTATGACTTACGGTTCAAGAATTAGCCTCAGAAACAGTGGTTCTGAACATGCTGCCAATAGCTCGCCTGGGAAACATCCAGAGAAGTCCACGATTGTGTTTTTTAGACTGGCTGCCACGAGCTGAAACGAATGCAGCCAAGAGCGAGCGTCTGTGACTTACGGTTCAAGAGTTATTCACAGAAACATGGTTCTGAACTTTGCTGCCAGCCGCGAATGCGAAAATAACCAAGATCGAGCGTCTAGGATTTACTTGTCAATAGCTCGCCTGGGAAACATCCAGAGAAGTCAAAGACAGTGCTTCTATACTAATTGCCAGGCGCTGAGACGAATGCCGCCAAGATCGAGCGTCTATGACTTACGGTTCAAGAATTAGCCTCAGAAACAGTGGTTCTGAACATGCTGCCAATAGCTCGCCTGGGAAACATCCAGAGAAGTCCAAGATAGTGTTTTTTAGACGGGCTGCCACGAGCTGAAACGAATGCAGCCAAGAGCGAGCGTCTGTGACTTACGGTTCAAGAGTTATTCACAGAAACATGGTTCTGAACTTTGCTGCCAGCTGCGAAAGCGAAAATAACCAAGATCGAGCGTCTAGGATTTACTTGTCAATAGCTCGCCTGGGAAACATCCAGAGAAGTCAAAGACAGTGCTTCTATACTAATTGCCAGGCGCTGAGATGAATGCCGCCAAGATCTAGCGTCTATGACTTACGGTTCAAGAATTAGCCTCAGAAACAGTGGGAAACAGTGCTTCTATACTAATTGCCAGGCGCTGAGACGAATGGCGCCAAGATCGAGCGTCTAAGACTTACGGTTCAAGAATTAGCCTCAGAAAAAGTGGTTCTGAACATGCTGCCAATAGCTCGCCTGGGAAACATCCAGAGAAGTCCAAGATAGTGTTTTTTAGACGGGCTGCCACGAGCTGAAACGAATGCAGCCAAGAGCGAGCGTCTGTGACTTACGGTTCAAGAGTTATTCACAGAAACATGGTTCTGAACTTTGCTGCCAGCCGCGAAAGCGAAAATAACCAAGATCGAGCGTCTAGGATTTACTTGTCAATAGCTCGCCTGGGAAACATCCAGAGAAGTCAAAGACAGTGCTTCTATACTAATTGCCAGGCGCTGAGACGAATGCCGCCAAGATCTAGCGTCTATGACTTACGGTTCAAGAATTAGCCTCAGAAACAGTGGTTCTGAACATGCTGCCAATAGCTCGCCTGGGAAACATCCAGAGAAGTCCAAGATAGTGTTTTTTAGACGGGCTGCCACGAGCTGAAACAAATGCAGCCAAGAGCGAGCGTCTGTGACTTACGGTTCAAGAGTTATTCACAGAAACATGGTTCTGAACTTTGCTGCCAGCCGCGAAAGCGAAAATAACCAAGATCGAGCGTGTAGGATTTACTTGTCAATAGCTCGCCTGGGAAACATCCAGAGAAGTCAAAGACAGTGCTTCTATACTAATTGCCAGGCGCTGAGATGAATGCCGCCAAGATCTAGCGTCTATGACTTACGGTTCAAGAATTAGCCTCAGAAACAGTGGGAAACAGTGCTTCTATACTAATTGCCAGGCGCTGAGACGAATGGCGCCAAGATCGAGCGTCTAAGACTTACGGTTCAAGAATTAGCCTCAGAAACAGTGGTTCTGAACATGCTGCCAATAGCTCGCCTGGGAAACATCCAGAGAGGTCCAAGATAGTGTTTTTTAGACGGGCTGCCACGAGCTGAAACGAATGCAGCCAAGAGCGAGCGTCTGTGACTTACGGTTCAAGAGTTATTCACAGAAACATGGTTCTGAACTTTGCTGCCAGCCGCGAAAGCGAAAATAACCAAGATCGAGCGTCTAGGATTTACTTGTCAATAGCTCGCCTGGGAAACATCCAGAGAAGTCAAAGACAGTGCTTCTATACTAATTGCCAGGCGCTGAGACGAATGCCGCCAAGATCGAGCGTCTATGACTTACGGTTCAAGAATTAGCCTCAGAAACAGTGGTTCTGAACATGCTGCCAATAGCTCGCCTGGGAAACATCCAGAGAAGTCCAAGATAGTGTTTTTTAGACTGGCTGCCACGAGCTGAAACGAATGCAGCCAAGAGCGAGCGTCTGTGACTTACGGTTCAAGAGTTATTCACAGAAACATGGTTCTGAACTTTGCTGCCAGCCGCGAAAGCGAAAATAACCAAGATCGAGCGTCTAGGATTTACTTGTCAATAGCTCGCCTGGGAAACATCCAGAGAAGTCAAAGACAGTGCTTCTATACTAATTGCCAGGCGCTGAGACGAATGCCGCCAAGATCGAGCGTCTATGACTTACGGTTCAAGAATTAGCCTCAGAAACAGTGGTTCTGAACATGCTGCCAATAGCTCGCCTGGGAAACATCCAGAGAAGTCCAAGATAGTGTTTTTTAGACGGGCTGCCACGAGCTGAAACGAATGCAGCCAAGAGCGAGCGTCTGTGACTTACGGTTCAAGAGTTATTCACAGAAACATGGCTCTGAACTTTGCTGCCAGCTGCGAAAGCGAAAATAACCAAGATCGAGCGTCTAGGATTTACTTGTCAATAGCTCGCCTGGGAAACATCCAGAGAAGTCAAAGACAGTGCTTCTATACTAATTGCCAGGCGCTGAGATGAATGCCGCCAAGATCTAGCGTCTATGACTTACGGTTCAAGAATTAGCCTCAGAAACAGTGGGAAACAGTGCTTCTATACTAATTGCCAGGCGCTGAGACGAATGGCGCCAAGATCGAGCGTCTAAGACTTACGGTTCAAGAATTAGCCTCAGAAAAAGTGGTTCTGAACATGCTGCCAATAGCTCGCCTGGGAAACATCCAGAGAAGTCCAAGATAGTGTTTTTTAGACGGGCTGCCACGAGCTGAAACGAATGCAGCCAAGAGCGAGCGTCTGTGACTTACGGTTCAAGAGTTATTCACAGAAACATGGTTCTGAACTTTGCTGCCAGCCGCGAAAGCGAAAATAACCAAGATCGAGCGTCTAGGATTTACTTGTCAATAGCTCGCCTGGGAAACATCCAGAGAAGTCAAAGACAGTGCTTCTATACTAATTGCCAGGCGCTGAGACGAATGCCGCCAAGATCTAGCGTCTATGACTTACGGTTCAAGAATTAGCCTCAGAAACAGTGGGAAACAGTGCTTCTATACTAATTGCCAGGCGCTGAGACGAATGCCGCCAAGATCGAGCGTCTATGACTTACGGTTCAAGAATTAGCCTCAGAAACAGTGGTTCTGAACATGCTGCCAATAGCTCGCCTGGGAAACATCCAGAGAAGTCCAAGATAGTGTTTTTTAGACGGGCTGCCACGAGCTGAAACGAATGCAGCCAAGAGCGAGCGTCTGTGACTTACGGTTCAAGAGTTATTCACAGAAACATGGTTCTGAACTTTGCTGCCAGCTGCGAAAGCGAAAATAACCAAGATCGAGCGTCTAGGATTTACTTGTCAATAGCTCGCCTGGGAAACATCCAGAGAAGTCAAAGACAGTGCTTCTATACTAATTGCCAGGCGCTGAGATGAATGCCGCCAAGATCTAGCGTCTATGACTTACGGTTCAAGAATTAGCCTCAGAAACAGTGGGAAACAGTGCTTCTATACTAATTGCCAGGCGCTGAGACGAATGGCGCCAAGATCGAGCGTCTAAGACTTACGGTTCAAGAATTAGCCTCAGAAAAAGTGGTTCTGAACATGCTGCCAATAGCTCGCCTGGGAAACATCCAGAGAAGTCCAAGATAGTGTTTTTTAGACGGGCTGCCACGAGCTGAAACGAATGCAGCCAAGAGCGAGCGTCTGTGACTTACGGTTCAAGAGTTATTCACAGAAACATGGTTCTGAACTTTGCTGCCAGCCGCGAAAGCGAAAATAACCAAGATCGAGCGTCTAGGATTTACTTGTCAATAGCTCGCCTGGGAAACATCCAGAGAAGTCAAAGACAGTGCTTCTATACTAATTGCCAGGCGCTGAGACGAATGCCGCCAAGATCTAGCGTCTATGACTTACGGTTCAAGAATTAGCCTCAGAAACAGTGGGAAACAGTGCTTCTATACTAATTGCCAGGCGCTGAGACGAATGCCGCCAAGATCGAGCGTCTATGACTTACGGTTCAAGAATTAGCCTCAGAAACAGTGGTTCTGAACATGCTGCCAATAGCTCGCCTGGGAAACATCCAGAGAAGTCCAAGATAGTGTTTTTTAGACGGGCTGCCACGAGCTGAAACGAATGCAGCCAAGAGCGAGCGTCTGTGACTTACGGTTCAAGAGTTATTCACAGAAACATGGTTCTGAACTTTGCTGCCAGCTGCGAAAGCGAAAATAACCAAGATCGAGCGTCTAGGATTTACTTGTCAATAGCTCGCCTGGGAAACATCCAGAGAAGTCAAAGACAGTGCTTCTATACTAATTGCCAGGCGCTGAGACGAATGCCGCCAAGATCGAGCGTCTATGACTTACGGTTCAAGAATTAGCCTCAGAAACAGTGGTTCTGAACATGCTGCCAATAGCTCGCCTGGGAAACATCCAGAGAAGTCCAAGATAGTGTTTTTTAGACTGGCTGCCACGAGCTGAAACGAATGCAGCCAAGAGCGAGCGTCTGTGACTTACGGTTCAAGAGTTATTCACAGAAACATGGTTCTGAACTTTGCTGCCAGCCGCGAAAGAGAAAATAACCAAGATCGAGCGTCTAGGATTTACTTGTCAATAGCTCGCCTGGGAAACATCCAGAGAAGTCAAAGACAGTGCTTCTACACTAATTGCCAGGCGCTGAGACGAATGCCGCCAAGATCGAGCGTCTATGACTTACGGTTCAAGAATTAGCCTCAGAAACAGTGGTTCTGAACATGCTGCCAATAGCTCGCCTGGGAAACATCCAGAGAAGTCCAAGATAGTGTTTTTTAGACGGGCTGCCACGAGCTGAAACGAATGCAGCCAAGAGCGAGCGTCTGTGACTTACGGTTCAAGAGTTATTCAAAGAAACATGGTTCTGAAACTTTTGCTTGCCAGCTGCGAAAGCGAAAAAATAACCAAGATCGAGCGTCTAGGATTTACTTGTCAATAGCTCGCCTGGGAAACATCCAGAGAAGTCAAAGACAGTGCTTCTATACTAATTGCCAGGCGCTGAGATGAATGCCGCCAAGATCTAGCGTCTATGACTTACGGTTCAAGAATTAGCCTCAGAAACAGTGGGAAACAGTGCTTCTATACTAATTGCCAGGCGCTGAGACGAATGCCGCCAAGATCGAGGCGGTCTATGGACTTACGGTTCAAGAATTAGCCTCAGAAACAGTGGTTTCTGAAACATGCTGCCAATTGCTTCGCCTGGGAAACATCCAGAGAAGTCCAAGATAGTGTTTTTTAGACGGGCTGCCACGAGCTGAAACGAATGCAGCCAAGAGCGAGCGTCTGTGACTTACGGTTCAAGAGTTATTCACAGAAACATGGTTCTGAACTTTGCTGCCAGCCGCGAAAGCGAAAATAACCAAGATCGAGCGTCTAGGATTTACTTGTCAATAGCTCGCCTGGGAAACATCCAGAGAAGTCAAAGACAGTGCTTCTATACTAATTGCCAGGCGCTGAGACGAATGCCGCCAAGATCTAGCGTCTATGACTTACGGTTCAAGAATTAGCCTCAGAAAACAGTGGTTTCTGAAACATGCTGCCAATAGCTCGCCTGGGAAACATCCAGAGAAGTCCAAGATAGTGTTTTTTAGACGGGCTGCCACGAGCTGAAAACGAATGCAGCCAAGAGTGAGCGTCTGTGACTTACGGTTCAAGAGTTATTCACAGAAACATGGTTCTGAACTTTGCTGCCAGCCGCGAAAGCGAAAATAACCAAGATCGAGCGTCTAGGATTTACTTGTCAATAGCTCGCCTGGGAAAACATCCAGAGAAGTCAAAGACAGTGCTTCTATACTAATTGCCAGGCGCTGAGATGAATGCCGCCAAGATCTAGCGTCTATGACTTACGGTTCAAGAATTAGCCTCAGAAAACAGTGGGATACAGTGCTTCTATACTAATTGCCAGGCGCTGAGACGAATGGCGCCAAGATCGAGCGTCTAAGACTTACGGTTCAAGAATTAGCCTCAGAAACAGTGGTTCTGAACATGCTGCCAATAGCTCGCCTGGGAAACATCCAGAGAAGTCCAAGATAGTGTTTTTTTAGACGGGCTGCCAAGAGCTGAAACGAATGCAGCCAAGAGCGAGCGTCTGTGACTTACGGTTCAAGAGTTATTCACAGAAACATGGTTCTGAACTTTGCTGCCAGCCGCGAAAGCGAAAATAACCAAGATCGAGCGTCTAGGATTTACTTGTCAATAGCTCGCCTGGGAAACATCCAGAGAAGTCAAAGACAGTGCTTCTATACTAATTGCCAGGCGCTGAGACGAATGCCGCCAAGATCTAGCGTCTATGACTTACGGTTCAAGAATTAGCCTCAAAAAACAGTGGGAAACAGTGCTTCTATACTAATTGCCAGGCGCTGAGGACGAATGCCGCCAAGATCGAGCGTCTATGACTTACGGTTCAAGAATTAGCCCTCAGAAACAGTGGTTCTGAACATGCTGCCAATTGCTCGCCTGGGAAACATCCAGAGAAGTCCAAGATACTGTTTTTTAGACGGGCTGCCAAGAGCTGAAACGAATGCAGCCAAGAGCGAGCGTCTGTGACTTACGGTTTCAAGAGTTATTCACAGAAACATGGTTCTGAACTTTGCTGCCAGCCGCGAAAGCGAAAATAACCAAGATCGAGCGTCTAGGATTTACTTGTCAATAGCTCGCCTGGGAAACATCCAGAGAAGTCAAAGACAGTGCTTCTATACTAATTGCCTGGCGCTGAGACGAATGCCGCAAAGATCTAGCGTCTATGACTTACGGTTCAAGAATTAGCCTCAGAAACAGTGGGAAACAGTGCTTCTATACTAATTGCCAGGCGCTGAGACGAATGCCGCCAAGCTCGAGCGTCTAAGACTTACGGTTCAAGAATTAGCCTCAGAAACAGTGGTTCTGAACATGCTGCCAATAGCTCGCCTGGGAAACATCCAGAGAAGTCCAAGATAGTGTTTTTTAGACGGGCTGCCACGAGCTGAAACGAATGCAGCCAAGAAGCGAGGCGTCTGTGACTTACGGTTCAAGAGTTATTCACAGAAAACATGGTTCTGAACTTTGCTGCCAGGCCCGCGAAAGCGAAAATAAACCAAGATCGAGCGGTCTAGGATTTACTTGTCAATAGCTCGCCTGGGAAACATCCAGAGAAGTCAAAGACAGTGCTTCTATACTAATT
The DNA here is from genome assembly GCF_050947455.1 of Rhinoderma darwinii. NCBI lineage: Eukaryota > Metazoa > Chordata > Amphibia > Anura > Rhinodermatidae > Rhinoderma > Rhinoderma darwinii. Next base: position 64,654 of record NW_027464418.1, read on the forward strand.
GCCAGGCGCTGAGACGAATGCCGCCAAGATCTAGCGTCTATGACTTACGGTTCAAGAATTAGCCTCAGAAACAGTGGTTCTGAACATGCTGGCAATAGCTCGCCTGGGAAACATCCAGAGAAGTCCAAGATAGTGGTTTTTTTAGACGGGCTGCCACGAGCTGAAACGAATGCAGCCAAGAGCGAGCGTCTGTGACTTACGGTTCAAGAGTTATTCACAGAAACATGGTTCTGAACTTTTGCTGCCAGCCGCGAAAGCGAAAAATAAACCAAGATCGAGCGTCTAGGATTTACTTGTCAATAGCTCGCCTGGGAAAACATCCAGAGAAGTCAAAGACAGTGCTTCTATACTAATTGCCAGGCGCTGAGACGAATGCCGCCAAGATCTAGCGTCTATGACTTACGGTTCAAGAATTAGCCTCAGAAACAGTGGGAAACAGTGCTTCTATACTAATTGCCAGGCGCTGAGACGAATGCCGCCAAGATCGAGCGTCTATGACTTACGTTTCAAGAATTAGCCTCAGAAACAGTGGTTCTGAACATGCTGCCAATAGCTCGCCTGGGAAACATCCAGAGAAGTCCAAGATAGTGTTTTTTTAGACTGGCTGCCACGAGCTGAAACGAATGCAGCCAAGAGCGAGCGTCTGTGACTTACGGTTCAAGAGTTATTCACAGAAACATGGTTCTGAAACTTTGCTGCCAGCCGCGAAAGCGAAAAATAACCAAGATCGAGCGTCTAGGATTTACTTGTCAATAGCTCGCCTGGGAAACATCCAGAGAAGTCAAAGACAGTGCTTCTATACTAATTGCCAGGCGCTGAGACGAATGCCGCCAAGATCGAGCGTCTATGACTTACGTTTCAAGAATTAGCCTCAGAAACAGTGGTTCTGAACATGCTGCCAATAGCTCGCCTGGGAAACATCCAGAGAAGTCCAAGATAGTGTTTTTTTTAGACTGGGCTGCCACGAGCTGAAAACGAATGCAGCCAAGAGCGAGCGTCTGTGACTTACGGTTCAAGAGTTATTCACAGAAACATGGTTCTGAACTTTGCTGCCAGCCGCGAAAGCGAAAATAACCAAGATCGAGCGTCTAGGATTTACTTGTCAATAGCTCGCCTGGGAAACATCCAGAGAAGTCAAAGACAGTGCTTCTATACTAATTGCCAGGCGCTGAGACGAATGCCGCCAAGATCGAGCGTCTATGACTTACGGTTCAAGAATTAGCCTCAGAAACAGTGGTTCTGAACATGCTGCCAATAGCTCGCCTGGGAAACATCCAGAGAAGTCCAAGATAGTGTTTTTTAGACTGGCTGCCACGAGCTGAAACGAATGCAGCCAAGAGCGAGCGTCTGTGACTTACGGTTCAAGAGTTATTCACAGAAACATGGTTCTGAACTTTGCTGCCAGCCGCGAAAGCGAAAATAACCAAGATCGAGCGTCTAGGATTTACTTGTCAATAGCTCGCCTGGGAAACATCCAGAGAAGTCAAAGACAGTGCTTCCATACTAATTGCCAGGCGCTGAGACGAATGCCGCCAAGATCTAGCGTCTATGACTTACGGTTCAAGAATTAGCCTCAGAAACAGTGGGAACAGTGCTTCTATACTAATTGCCAGGCGCTGAGACGAATGCCGCCAAGCTCGAGCGTCTAAGACTTACGGTTCAAGAATTAGTATCAGAAACAGTGGTTCTGAACATGCTGCCAATAGCTCGCCTGGGAAACATCCAGAGAAGTACAAGATAGTGTTTTTTTAGACGGGCTGCCACGAGCTGAAAACGAATGCAGCCAAGAGCGAGCGTCTGTGACTTACGGTTCAAGAGTTATTCACAGAAACATGGTTCTGAACTTTGCTGCCAGCCGCGAAAGCGAAAATAACCAAGATCGAGCGTCTAGGATTTACTTGTCAATAGCTCGCCTGGGAAACATCCAGAGAAGTCAAAGACAGTGCTTCTATACTAATTGCCAGGCGCTGAGACGAATGCCGCCAAGATCTAGCGTCTATGACTTACGGTTCAAGAATTAGCCTCAGAAACAGTGGGAAACAGTGCTTCTATACTAATTGCCAGGCGCTGAGACGAATGCCGCCAAGCTCGAGCGTCTAAGACTTACGGTTTCAAGAATTAGCCTCAGAAACAGTGGGTTCTGAACATGCTGGCAATAGCTCGCCTGGGAAACATCCAGAGAAGTCCAAGATAGTGTTTTTTAGACGGGCTGCCACGAGCTGAAACGAATGCAGCCAAGAGCGAGCGTCTGTGACTTACGGTTCAAGAGTTATTCACAGAAACATGGTTCTGAACTTTGCTGCCAGCCGCGAAAGCGAAAATAACCAAGATCGAGCGTCTAGGATTTACTTGTCAATAGCTCGCCTGGGAACATCCAGAGAAGTCAAAGACAGTGCTTCTATACTAATTGCCAGGCGCTGAGACGAATGCCGCCAAGATCTAGCGTCTATGACTTACGGTTCAAGAATTAGCCTCAGAAACAGTGGGAAACAGTGCTTCTATACTAATTGCCAGGCGCTGAGACGAATGCCGCCAAGCTCGAGCGTCTAAGACTTACGGTTCAAGAATTAGCCTCAGAAACAGTGGTTCTGAACATGCTGGCAATAGCTCGCCTGGGAAACATCCAGAGAAGTCCAAGATAGTGTTTTTTAGACGGGCTGCCACGAGCTGAAACGAGTGCAGCCAAGAGCGAGCGTCTGTGACTTACGGTTCAAGAGTTATTCACAGAAACATGGTTCTGAACTTTGCTGCCAGCCGCGAAAGCGAAAATAACCAAGATCGAGCGTCTAGGATTTACTTGTCAATAGCTCGCCTGGGAAACATCCAGAGAAGTCAAAGACAGTGCTTCTATACTAATTGCCAGGCGCTGAGACGAATGCCGCCAAGATCTAGCGTCTATGACTTACGGTTCAAGAATTAGCCTCAGAAACAGTGGGAAACAGTGCTTCTATACTAATTGCCAGGCGCTGAGACGAATGCCGCCAAGATCGAGCGTCTATGACTTACGGTTCAAGAATTAGCCTCAGAAACAGTGGTTCTGAACATGCTGCCAATAGCTCGCCTGGGAAACATCCAGAGAAGTCAAGATTGTGTTTTTTAGACTGGCTGCCACGAGCTGAAACGAATGCAGCCAAGAGCGAGCGTCTGTGACTTACGGTTCAAGAGTTATTCACAGAAACATGGTTCTGAACTTTGCTGCCAGCCGCGAAAGCGAAAATAACCAAGATCGAGCGTCTAGGATTTTACTTGTCAATAGCTCGCCTGGGAAAACATCCAGAGAAGTCAAAGACAGTGCTTCTATACTAATTGCCAGGCGCTGAGACGAATGCCGCCAAGATCGAGCGTCTATGACTTACGGTTCAAGAATTAGCCTCAGAAACAGTGGTTCTGAACATGCTGCCAATAGCTCGCCTGGGAAACATCCAGAGAAGTCCAAGATAGTGTTTTTTTAGACGGGCTGCCACGAGCTGAAACGAATGCAGCCAAGAGCGAGCGTCTGTGACTTACGGTTCAAGAGTTATTCACAGAAACATGGTTCTGAACTTTGCTGCCAGCTGCGAAAGCGAAAATAACCAAGATCGAGCGTCTAGGATGTACTTGTCAATAGCTCGCCTGGGAAACATCCAGAGAAGTCAAAGACAGTGCTTCTATACTAATTGCCAGGCGCTGAGATGAATGCCGCCAAGATCTAGCGTCTATGACTTACGGTTCAAGAATTAGCCTCAGAAACAGTGGGAAACAGTGCTTCTATACTAATTGCCAGGCGCTGAGACGAATGGCGCCAAGATCGAGCGTCTAAGACTTACGGTTCAAGAGTTAGGCCTCAGAAACAGTGGTTCTGAACATGCTGCCAATAGCTCGCCTGGGAAACATCCAGAGAAGTCCAAGATAGTGTTTTTTAGACGGGCTGCCACGAGCTGAAACGAATGCAGCCAAGAGCGAGCGTCTGTGACTTACGGTTCAAGAGTTATTCACAGAAACATGGTTCTGAACTTTGCTGCCAGCCGCGAAAGCGAAAATAACCAAGATCGAGCGTCTAGGATTTACTTGTCAATAGCTCGCCTGGGAAACATCCAGAGAAGTCAAAGACAGTGCTTCTATACTAATTGCCAGGCGCTGAGACGAATGCCGCCAAGATCTAGCGTCTATGACTTTACGGTTCAAGAATTAGCCTCAGAAACAGTGGGAAACAGTGCTTCTATACTAATTGCCAGGCGCTGAGACGAATGCCGCCAAGATCGAGCGTCTATGACTTACGGTTCAAGAATTAGCCTCAGAAAACAGTGGTTCTGAACATGCTGCCAATAGCTCGCCTGGGAAACATCCAGAGAAGTCCAAGATTGTGTTTTTTAGACTGGCTGCCACGAGCTGAAACGAATGCAGCCAAGAGCGAGCGTCTGTGACTTACGGTTCAAGAGTTATTCACAGAAACATGGTTCTGAACTTTGCTGCCAGCCGCGAAAGCGAAAATAACCAAGATCGAGCGTCTAGGATTTACTTGTCAATAGCTCGCCTGGGAAACATCCAGAGAAGTCAAAGACAGTGCTTCTATACTAATTGCCAGGCGCTGAGACGAATGCCGCCAAGATCGAGCGTCTATGACTTACGGTTCAAGAATTAGCCTCAGAAACAGTGGTTCTGAACATGCTGCCAATAGCTCGCCTGGGAAACATCCAGAGAAGTCCAAGATTGTGTTTTTTTTAGACTGGCTGCCACGAGCTGAAAACGAAATGCAGCCAAGAGCGAGCGTCTGTGACTTACGGTTCAAGAGTTATTCACAGAAACATGGTTCTGAACTTTGCTGCCAGCCGCGAAAGCGAAAATAACCAAGATCGAGCGTCTAGGATTTACTTGTCAATAGCTCGCCTGGGAAACATCCAGAGAAGTCAAAGACAGTGCTTCTATACTAATTGCCAGGCGCTGAGACGAATGCCGCCAAGATCTAGCGTCTATGACTTACGGTTCAAGAATTAGCCTCAGAAACAGTGGGAAACAGTGCTTCTATACTAATTGCCAGGCGCTGAGACGAATGCCGCCAAGATCGAGCGTCTATGACTTACGGTTCAAGAATTAGCCTCAGAAACAGTGGTTCTGAACATGCTGCCAATAGCTCGCCTGGGAAAACATCCAGAGAAGTCCAAGATTGTGTTTTTTAGACTGGCTGCCACGAGCTGAACGAATGCAGCCAAGAGCGAGCGTCTGTGACTTACGGTTCAAGAGTTATTCACAGAAACATGGTTCTGAACTTTGCTGCCAGCCGCGAAAGCGAAAATAACCAAGATCGAGCGTCTAGGATTTACTTGTCAATAGCTCGCCTGGGAAACATCCAGAGAAGTCAAAGACAGTGCTTCTATACTAATTGCCAGGC
>NW_027464419.1:0-72768 GCF_050947455.1 Rhinoderma darwinii
GTTATATTCTTGTATATAGGGGCAGTATTATAGTAGTTATATTCTTGTATATAGGAGCAGTATTATAGTAGTTATATTCTTGTATATAGGAGCAGTATTATTGTAGTTATATTCTTGTATATAGGGGGTAGTATTATAGTAGTTATATTCTTGTATATAGGAGCAGTATTATAGTAGTTATATTCTTGTATATAGGGGCAGTATTATAGTAGTTATATTCTTGTATATAGGAGCAGTATTATAGTAGTTATATTCTTGTATATAGGAGCAGTATTATAGTAGTTATATTCTTGTATATAGGGGCAGTATTATAGTAGTTATATTCTTGTATATAGGGGGCAGTATTATAGTAGTTATATTCTTGTATATAGGGGCAGTATTATAGTAGTTATATTCTTGTATATAGGAGCAGTATTATAGTAGTTATATTCTTGTATATAGGAGCAGTATTATAGTAGTTATATTCTTGTATATAGGGGGTAGTATTATAGTAGTTATATTCTTGTATATAGGAGCAGTATTATAGTAGTTATATTCTTGTATATAGGGGCAGTATTATAGTAGTTATATTCTTGTATATAGGAGCAGTATTATAGTAGTTATATTCTTGTATATAGGAGCAGTATTATAGTAGTTATATTCTTGTATATAGGGGCAGTATTATAGTAGTTATATTCTTGTATATAGGGGGCAGTATTATAGTAGTTATATTCTTGTATATAGGGGCAGTATTATAGTAGTTATATTCTTGTATATAGGAGCAGTATTATAGTAGTTATATTCTTGTATATAGGAGCAGTATTATAGTAGTTATATTCTTGTATATAGGGGCAGTATTATAGTAGTTATATTCTTGTATATAGGGGGCAGTATTATAGTAGTTATATTCTTGTATATAGGGGCAGTATTATAGTAGTTATATTCTTGTATATAGGAGCAGTATTATAGTAGTTATATTCTTGTATATAGGAGCAGTATTATAGTAGTTATATTCTTGTATATAGGGGCAGTATTATAGTAGTTATATTCTTGTATATAGGGGCAGTATTATAGTAGTTATATTCTTGTATATAGGGGGCAGTATTATAGTAGTTATATTCTTGTATATAGGAGCAGTATTATAGTAGTTATATTCTTGTATATAGGGGCAGTATTATAGTAGTTATATTCTTGTATATAGAGGCAGTATTATAGTAGTTATATTCTTGTATATAGGAGCAGTATTATAGTAGTTATATTCTTGTATATAGGAGCAGTATTATAGTAGTTATATTCTTGTATATAGGGGCAGTATTATAGTAGTTATATTCTTGTATATAGAGGCAGTATTATAGTAGTTATATTCTTGTATATAGGAGCAGTATTATAGTAGTTATATTCTTGTATATAGGAGCAGTATTATAGTAGTTATATTCTTGTATATAGGAGCAGTATTATAGTAGTTATATTCTTGTATATAGGAGCAGTATTATAGTAGTTATATTCTTGTATATAGGGGCAGTATTATAGTAGTTATATTCTTGTATATAGGGGGTAGTATTATAGTAGTTATATTCTTGTATATAGGAGCAGTATTTATAGTAGTTATATTCTTGTATATAGGGGCAGTATTATAGTAGTTATATTCTTGTATATAGGAGCAGTATTATAGTAGTTATATTCTTGTATATAGGGGCAGTATTATAGTAGTTATATTCTTGTATATAGGGGGCAGTATTATAGTAGTTATATTCTTGTATATAGGAGCAGTATTATAGTAGTTATATTCTTGTATATAGGGGCAGTATTATAGTAGTTATATTCTTGTATATAGGAGCAGTATTATAGTAGTTATATTCTTGTATATAGGAGCAGTATTATAGTAGTTATATTCTTGTATATAGGGGCAGTATTATAGTAGTTATATTCTTGTATATAGGGGGCAGTATTATAGTAGTTATATTCTTGTATATAGGGGCAGTATTATAGTAGTTATATTCTTGTATATAGGAGCAGTATTATAGTAGTTATATTCTTGTATATAGGGGCAGTATTATAGTAGTTATATTCTTGTATATAGGGGCAGTATTATAGTAGTTATATTCTTGTATATAGGGGCAGTATTATAGTAGTTATATTCTTGTATATAGGAGCAGTATTATAGTAGTTATATTCTTGTATATAGGGGGCAGTATTATAGTAGTTATATTCTTGTATATAGGAGCAGTATTATAGTAGTTATATTCTTGTATATAGGGGCAGTATTATAGTAGTTATATTCTTGTATATAGAGGCAGTATTATAGTAGTTATATTCTTGTATATAGAGCAGTATTATAGTAGTTATATTCTTGTATATAGGAGCAGTATTATAGTAGTTATATTCTTGTATATAGGAGCAGTATTATAGTAGTTATATTCTTGTATATAGGAGCAGTATTATAGTAGTTATATTCTTGTATATAGGGGCAGTATTATAGTAGTTATATTCTTGTATATAGGGGGCAGTATTATAGTAGTTATATTCTTGTATATAGGGAGCAGTATTATAGTAGTTATATTCTTGTATATAGGAGCAGTATTATAGTAGTTATATTCTTGTATATAGGGGCAGTATTATAGTAGTTATATTCTTGTATATAGGGGGCAGTATTATAGTAGTTATATTCTTGTATATAGGGGGCAGTATTATAGTAGTTATATTCTTGTATATAGGAGGCAGTATTATAGTAGTTATATTCTTGTGTATATAGGGGCAGTATTATAGTAGTTATATTCTTGTATATAGGAGCAGTATTATAGTAGTTCTATTCTTGTATATAGGAGCAGTATTATAGTAGTTATATTCTTGTATATAGGGGGCAGTATTATAGTAGTTATAGTCATGTATATAGGGGCAGTATTATAGTAGTTATATTCTTGTATATAGGAGCAGTATTATAGTAGTTATATTCTTGTATATAGGGGGCAGTATTATAGTAGTTATATTCTTGTGTATATAGGGGGCAGTATTATAGTAGTTATATTCTTGTATATAGGAGCAGTATTATAGTAGTTATATTCTTGTATATAGGAGCAGTATTATAGTAGTTATATTCTTGTATATAGGGGGCAGTATTATAGTAGTTATAGTCATGTATATAGGGGCAGTATTATAGTAGTTATATTCTTGTATATAGGAGCAGTATTATAGTAGTTATATTCTTGTATATAGGGGGCAGTATTATAGTAGTTATATTCTTGTGTATATAGGGGGCAGTATTATAGTAGTTATATTCTTGTATATAGGAGCAGTATTATAGTAGTTATATTCTTGTATATAGGGGCAGTATTATAGTAGTTATATTCTTGTATATAGGAGCAGTATTATAGTAGTTATATTCTTGTATATAGGAGCAGTATTATAGTAGTTATATTCTTGTATATAGGGGCAGTATTATAGTAGTTATATTCTTGTATATAGGGGCAGTATTATAGTAGTTATATTCTTGTATATAGGGGCAGTATTATAGTAGTTATATTCTTGTATATAGGGGGCAGTATTATAGTAGTTATATTCTTGTATATAGGAGCAGTATTATAGTAGTTATATTCTTGTATATAGGGGCAGTATTATAGTAGTTATATTCTTGTATATAGAGGCAGTATTATAGTAGTTATATTCTTGTATATAGGAGCAGTATTATAGTAGTTATATTCTTGTATATAGGAGCAGTATTATAGTAGTTATATTCTTGTATATAGGGGCAGTATTATAGTAGTTATATTCTTGTATATAGGGGGCAGTATTATAGTAGTTATATTCTTGTATATAGGGAGCAGTATTATAGTAGTTATATTCTTGTATATAGGAGCAGTATTATAGTAGTTATATTCTTGTATATAGGGAGCAGTATTATAGTAGTTATATTCTTGTATATAGGGGCAGTATTATAGTAGTTATATTCTTGTATATAGGGGGCAGTATTATAGTAGTTATATTCTTGTATATAGGAGCAGTATTATAGTAGTTATATTCTTGTATATAGGAGCAGTATTATAGTAGTTATATTCTTGTATATAGGGGGCAGTATTATAGTAGTTATAGTCATGTATATAGGGGCAGTATTATAGTAGTTATATTCTTGTATATAGGAGCAGTATTATAGTAGTTATAATCTTGTATATAGGGGGCAGTATTATAGTAGTTATATTCTTGTGTATATAGGGGGCAGTATTATAGTAGTTATATTCTTGTATATAGGAGCAGTATTATAGTAGTTATATTCTTGTATATAGGAGCAGTATTATAGTAGTTATATTCTTGTATATAGGGGGCAGTATTATAGTAGTTATAGTCATGTATATAGGGGCAGTATTATAGTAGTTATATTCTTGTATATAGGAGCAGTATTATAGTAGTTATATTCTTGTATATAGGAGGCAGTATTATAGTAGTTATATTCTTGTGTATATAGGGGGCAGTATTATAGTAGTTATATTCTTGTATATAGGAGCAGTATTATAGTAGTTATATTCTTGTATATAGGAGGCAGTATTATAGTAGTTATATTCTTGTGTATATAGGGGGCAGTATTATAGTAGTTATATTCTTGTATATAGGAGCAGTATTATAGTAGTTATATTCTTGTATATAGGAGCAGTATTATAGTAGTTATATTCTTGTATATAGGGGGCAGTATTATAGTAGTTATAGTCATGTATATAGGGGCAGTATTATAGTAGTTATATTCTTGTATATAGGAGCAGTATTATAGTAGTAAGGGCGGGTTCACACATGGCGGAATTTCACTTAAATTCCGCTGCGGACACTCCGCAGCGTTAATCCGCAGCGGAGCCGTTTCTCCATTGACTTTCACTTTAATTTAGCAGTGTTCGTTTACACGATGCGTACAATTCCGCTGCGGAGCATAGGCTGCGGAGCGGAATTTGGTGTCCGCAGCATGCTCTGTCTGTTGCGGAGCAGTGGCGGACTGGTTGCGGACTCATGGCGGAATTTCTCCATTGACTTCAATGGAGAGTCAAAATTCCGCAATGAAGTCCGCAGATCTTATGTGTGCTGCGGAGCGTATTGTTTTTACTACCATGACATTTCTTCATTCTGGCTGGACCTATGTAGTTCTAGGTCTACAGCCAGACTGAGGAAGTCAATGGGGCTCCCGTAATGACGGGAGCGTTGCTAGGAGACGTCAGTAAATAGTCACTGTCCAGGGTGCTGAAAGAGTTAAGCGATCGGCAGTAACTGTTTCTGCACCCGGGACAGTGACTACCGATCTCAATATACATGTATCTGTAAAAAAAAATATAAGTTCATACTTACCGAGAACTCCCTGCGTCTGTCTCCAGTCCGGCCTCCCAGGATGACGTTTCAGTGTAAGTGACGGCTGCAGCCAATCACAGGCCAAGCACAGGCTGCAGCGGTCACATGGACTGGAGCGTCATCCAGGGAGGTCGGGCTGGTTGCCGAAAGAGGGACGCGTCACCAAGACAACGGGCGGTAAGTATGAATTTCTTTGACTTTCACTAGGGAAAGTGCTGTCCCTTCTCTCTATCCTGCACTGAATAGGGAGAAGGGAAGCACTTTTCCTGCAGTCCGCAGCGGCCAGTCCGCATCAATTTTCTGCACATTTTGTGCAGATCCGCTGCAGAATCTGCAACGCAGATTCTGTGCGGCATTGATGCGGACAGTTGCGGAGGAATTCCGCCATGTGTGGTCATGCCCTTATATTCTTGTATATAGGAGGCAGTATTATAGTAGTTATAGTCATGTATATAGGAGCAGTATTATAGTAGTTATATTCTTGTATATAGGGGCAGTATTATAGTAGTTATATTCTTGTATATAGGGGCAGTATTATAGTAGTTATATTCTTGTATATAGGAGCAGTATTATAGTAGTTATATTCTTGTATATAGGAGCAGTATTATAGTAGTTATATTCTTGTATATAGGGGCAGTATTATAGTAGTTATATTCTTGTATATAGGGGCAGTATTATAGTAGTTATATTCTTGTATATAGGAGCAGTATTATAGTAGTTACATTCTTGTATATAGGGGCAGTATTATAGTAGTTATATTCTTGTATATAGGAGCAGTATTATAGTAGTTATATTCTTGTATATAGGAGCAGTATTATAGTAGTTATATTCTTGTATATAGGAGCAGTATTATAGTAGTTATATTCTTGTATATAGGGAGCAGTATTATAGTAGTTATATTCTTGTATATAGGGGCAGTATTATAGTAGTTATATTCTTGTATATAGGGAGCAGTATTATAGTAGTTATATTCTTGTATATAGGGGGCAGTATTATAGTAGTTATATTCTTGTATATAGAGGCAGTATTATAGTAGTTATATTCTTGTATATAGAAGCAGTATTATAGTAGTTATATTCTTGTATATAGGAGCAGTATTATGGTAGTTATATTCTTGTATATAGGGAGCAGTATTATGGTAGTTATATTCTTGTATATAGGAGCAGTATTATAGTAGTTACATTCTTGTATATAGAGGCAGTATTATAGTAGTTATATTCTTGTATATAGAAGCAGTATTATAGTAGTTATATTCTTGTATATAGAGGCAGTATTATAGTAGTTATATTCTTGTATATAGGGAGCAGTATTATAGTAGTTATATTCTTGTATATAGGGGCAGTATTATAGTAGTTATATTCTTGTATATAGGGGCAGTATTATAGTAGTTATATTCTTGTATATAGAGGCAGTATTATAGTAGTTATATTCTTGTATATAGGGAGCAGTATTATAGTAGTTATATTCTTGTATATAGGGGCAGTATTATAGTAGTTATAGTCTTGTATATAGAAGCAGTATTATAGTAGTTATATTCTTGTATATAGAAGCAGTATTATAGTAGTTATATTCTTGTATATAGAGGCAGTATTATAGTAGTTATATTCTTGTATATAGGGAGCAGTATTATAGTAGTTATATTCTTGTATATAGAGGGTAGTATTATAGTAGTTATATTCTTGTATATAGGGGGCAGTATTATAGTAGTTATATTCTTGTGTATATAGGAGCAGTATTATAGTAGTTCTATTCTTGTATATAGGAGGCAGTATTATAGTAGTTATATTCTTGTATATGGGAGCAGTATTATAGTAGTTATATTCTTGTATATAGGAGCAGTATTATAGTAGTTATATTCTTGTATATAGGAGCAGTATTATAGTAGATATATTCTTGTATATAGGGAGCAGTATTATAGTAGTTATATTCTTGTATATAGGGGCAGTATTATAGTAGTTATATTCTTGTATATAGGGGACAGTATTATAGTAGTTATATTCTTGTATATAGGGGGCAGTATTATAGTAGTTATATTCTTGTATATAGGGGCAGTATTATAGTAGTTATATTCTTGTATATAGGAGCAGTATTATAGTAGTTATATTCTTGTATATAGGGGGCAGTATTATAGTAGTTATATTCTTGTATATAGGAGGCAGTATTATAGTAGTTATATTCTTGTATATGGGAGCAGTATTATAGTAGTTATATTCTTGTATATAGGAGCAGTATTATAGTAGTTATATTCTTGTATATAGGAGCAGTATTATAGTAGTTATATTCTTGTATATAGGAGCAGTATTATAGTAGTTATATTCTTGTATATAGGGGCAGTATTATAGTAGTTATATTCTTGTATATAGGGGGCAGTATTATAGTAGTTATATTCTTGTGTATATAGGGGGCAGTATTATAGTAGTTATATTCTTGTATATAGGAGCAGTATTATAGTAGTTATATTCTTGTATATAGGAGGCAGTATTATAGTAGTTATATTCTTGTGTATATAGGGGGCAGTATTATAGTAGTTATATTCTTGTATATAGGAGCAGTATTATAGTAGTTATATTCTTGTATATAGGAGCAGTATTAGGGCATGACCACACATGGCGGAATTCCTCCGCAACTGTCCGCATCAATGCCGCACCTAATCCGGGTTGCGGATTACGGCTGCGGATCTGCACAAAATGTGCAGAAAATTGATGCGGACTGGCCGCTGCGGACTGCAGGAAAAGTGCTTCCCTTCTCCCTATCAGTGCAGGATAGAGAGAAGGGACAGCACTTTCCCTAGTGAAAGTAAAAGAAATTCATACTTACCGCCCGTTGTCTTGATGACGCGTCCCTCCTTCGGCATCCAGCCCGACCTCCCTGGATGACGCGCCAGTCCATGTGACCGCTGCAGCCTGTGCTTGGCCTGTGATTGGCTGCAGCCGTCACTTCCACTGAAACGTCATCCTGGGAGGCCGGACTGGAGACAGAAACAGGGAGTTCTCGGTAAGTATGAACTTATATGTTTTTTTACAGATACATGTATATTGGGATCGGTAGTCACTGTCCCGGGTGCAGAAACAGTTACTGCCGATCGCTTAACTCTTTCAGCACCCTGGACAGTGACTATTTACTGACGTCTCCTAGCAACGCTCCCGTCATTACGGGAGCCCCATTGACTTCCTCAGTCTGGCTGTAGACCTAGAAATACATAGGTCCAGCCAGAATGAAGAAATGTCATGTTAAAAAACCAATACGCTCCGCACCACACATAACATGTGCATGACAGCTGCGGACTTCATTGCGGAACTTAGAATCTCCATTGAAGTCAATGGAGAAATTCCGCCATGAGTCCGCAACCAGTCCGCCACTGCTCCGCAACAGACAGAGCATGCTGCGGACACCACATTCCGCTCCGCAGCCTATGCTCCGCAGCGGAATTGTACGCATCGTGTAAACGAACACTGCGAAATTAAAGTGAAAGTCAATGGAGAAACGGCTCCGCTGCGGATTAACGCTGCGGAGTGTCCGCAGCGGAATTTAAGTGAAAATCCGCCATGTGTGAACCCGCCCTTATAGTAGTTATATTCTTGTATATAGGGGGCAGTATTATAGTAGTTATAGTCATGTATATAGGGGCAGTATTATAGTAGTTATATTCTTGTATATAGGAGCAGTATTATAGTAGTTATATTCTTGTATATAGGAGGCAGTATTATAGTAGTTATAGTCATGTATATAGGAGCAGTATTATAGTAGTTATATTCTTGTATATAGGGGCAGTATTATAGTAGTTATATTCTTGTATATAGGGGCAGTATTATAGTAGTTATATTCTTGTATATAGGAGCAGTATTATAGTAGTTATATTCTTGTATATAGGAGCAGTATTATAGTAGTTATATTCTTGTATATAGGGGCAGTATTATAGTAGTTATATTCTTGTATATAGGGGCAGTATTATAGTAGTTATATTCTTGTATATAGGAGCAGTATTATAGTAGTTACATTCTTGTATATAGGGGCAGTATTATAGTAGTTATATTCTTGTATATAGGAGCAGTATTATAGTAGTTATATTCTTGTATATAGGAGCAGTATTATAGTAGTTATATTCTTGTATATAGGAGCAGTATTATAGTAGTTATATTCTTGTATATAGGGAGCAGTATTATAGTAGTTATATTCTTGTATATAGGGGCAGTATTATAGTAGTTATATTCTTGTATATAGGGAGCAGTATTATAGTAGTTATATTCTTGTATATAGGAGCAGTATTATAGTAGTTATATTCTTGTATATAGGAGCAGTATTATAGTAGTTATATTCTTGTATATAGGGAGCAGTATTATAGTAGTTATATTCTTGTATATAGGGGGCAGTATTATAGTAGTTATATTCTTGTATATAGGAGCAGTATTATAGTAGTTATATTCTTGTATATAGGAGCAGTATTATAGTAGTTATATTCTTGTATATAGGGAGCAGTATTATAGTAGTTATATTCTTGTATATAGGGGGCAGTATTATAGTAGTTATATTCTTGTATATAGGAGCAGTATTATAGTAGTTATATTCTTGTATATAGGAGCAGTATTATAGTAGTTATATTCTTGTATATAGGGAGCAGTATTATAGTAGTTATATTCTTGTATATAGGGGGCAGTATTATAGTAGTTATATTCTTGTATATAGGAGCAGTATTATAGTAGTTATATTCTTGTATATAGGAGCAGTATTATAGTAGTTATATTCTTGTATATAGGGAGCAGTATTATAGTAGTTATATTCTTGTATATAGGGGCAGTATTATAGTAGTTATATTCTTGTATATAGGGGGCAGTATTATAGTAGTTATATTCTTGTATATAGAGGCAGTATTATAGTAGTTATATTCTTGTATATAGAAGCAGTATTATAGTAGTTATATTCTTGTATATAGGGGGCAGTATTATAGTAGTTATATTCTTGTATATAGAGGCAGTATTATAGTAGTTATATTCTTGTATATAGGGAGCAGTATTATAGTAGTTATATTCTTGTATATAGGGGCAGTATTATAGTAGTTATATTCTTGTATATAGGGGCAGTATTATAGTAGTTATATTCTTGTATATAGAGGCAGTATTATAGTAGTTATATTCTTGTATATAGGGAGCAGTATTATAGTAGTTATATTCTTGTATATAGGGGCAGTATTATAGTAGTTATAGTCTTGTATATAGGGAGCAGTATTATAGTAGTTATATTCTTGTATATAGGGAGCAGTATTATAGTAGTTATATTCTTGTATATAGGAGCAGTATTATAGTGGTTACATTCTTGTATATAGGGGCAGTATTATAGTAGTTATATTCTTGTATATAGGAGCAGTATTATAGTAGTTATATTCTTGTATATAGGGGCAGTATTATAGTAGTTATAGTCTTGTATATAGGGAGCAGTATTATAGTAGTTATATTCTTGTATATAGGGAGCAGTATTATAGTAGTTATATTCTTGTATATAGGGGGCAGTATTATAGTAGTTATATTCTTGTATATAGGGAGCAGTATTATAGTAGTTATATTCTTGTATATAGGGAGCAGTATTATAGTAGTTATATTCTTGTATATAGTGGGCAGTATTATAGTAGTTATATTCTTGTATATAGGGGGCAGTATTATAGTAGTTATATTCTTGTATATAGGAGCAGTATTATAGTAGTTATATTCTTGTATATAGGAGCAGTATTATAGTAGTTATATTCTTGTATATAGGAGCAGTATTATAGTAGTTATATTCTTGTATATAGGGGGCAGTATTATAGTAGATATATTCTTGTATATAGGGAGCAGTATTATAGTAGTTATATTCTTGTATATAGGGGCAGTATTATAGTAGTTATATTCTTGTATATAGGGGACAGTATTATAGTAGTTATATTCTTGTATATAGGGGGCAGTATTATAGTAGTTATATTCTTGTATATAGGGGCAGTATTATAGTAGTTATATTCTTGTATATAGGAGCAGTATTATAGTAGTTATATTCTTGTATATAGAGGGTAGTATTATAGTAGTTATATTCTTGTATATAGGGGGCAGTATTATAGTAGTTATATTCTTGTGTATATAGGAGCAGTATTATAGTAGTTCTATTCTTGTATATAGGAGGCAGTATTATAGTAGTTATATTCTTGTATATGGGAGCAGTATTATAGTAGTTATATTCTTGTATATAGGAGCAGTATTATAGTAGTTATATTCTTGTATATAGGAGCAGTATTATAGTAGTTATATTCTTGTATATAGGAGCAGTATTATAGTAGTTATATTCTTGTATATAGGGGCAGTATTATAGTAGTTATATTCTTGTATATAGGAGCAGTATTATAGTAGTTATATTCTTGTATATAGAGGGTAGTAATATAGTAGTTATATTCTTGTATATAGGGGGCAGTATTATAGTAGTTATATTCTTGTGTATATAGGAGCAGTATTATAGTAGTTCTATTCTTGTATATAGGAGGCAGTATTATAGTAGTTATATTCTTGTATATGGGAGCAGTATTATAGTAGTTATATTCTTGTATATAGGAGCAGTATTATAGTAGTTATATTCTTGTATATAGGAGCAGTATTATAGTAGTTATATTCTTGTATATAGGAGCAGTATTATAGTAGTTATATTCTTGTATATAGGGGCAGTATTATAGTAGTTAATATTCTTGTATATAGGGGCAGTATTATAGTAGTTATATTCTTGTATATAGGAGCAGTATTATAGTAGTTATATTCTTGTATATAGGAGCAGTATTATAGTAGTTATATTCTTGTATATAGGGGCAGTATTATAGTAGTTATATTCTTGTATATAGGAGGCAGTATTATAGTAGTTATATTCTTGTATATAGGGTGCAGTATTATAGTCGTTATATTCTTGTATATAGGAGGCAGTATTATAGTAGTTATATTCTTGTATATAGGGGGTAGTATTATAGTAGTTATATTCTTGTATATAGGGGGCAGTATTATAGTAGTTATATTCTTGTATATAGGGGGTAGTATTATAGTAGTTATATTCTTGTATATAGGAGCAGTATTATAGTAGTTATATTCTTGTATATAGGGTCAGTATTATAGTAGTTATATTCTTGTATATAGGGGCAGTATTATAGTAGTTATATTCTTGTATATAGGAGCAGTATTATAGTAGTTATATTCTTGTATATAGGGGGTAGTATTATAGTAGTTATATTCTTGTATATAGGGGGTAGTATTATAGTAGTTATATTCTTGTATATAGGGGGCAGTATTATAGTAGTTATATTCTTGTATATAGGGGGTAGTATTATAGTAGTTATATTCTTGTATATAGGGGCAGTATTATAGTAGTTATATTCTTGTATATAGGGGGTAGTATTATAGTAGTTATATTCTTGTATATAGAGTAGTATTATAGTAGTTATATTCTTGTATATAGGGGGCAGTATTATAGTAGTTATATTCTTGTATATAGGGGGTAGTATTATAGTAGTTATATTCTTGTATATAGGGGGCAGTATTATAGTAGTTATATTCTTGTATGTAGGGGCAGTATTATAGTAGTTATATTCTTGTATATAGGGGTCAGTATTATAGTAGTTATATTCTTGTATATAGGAGGCAGTATTATAGTAGTTATATTCCTGTATATAGGGGGCAGTATTATAGTAGTTATATTCTTGTATATAGGGGGCAGTATTATAGTAGTTATATTCTTGTATATAGGAGCAGTATTATAGTAGTTATATTCTTGTATGTAGGAGGCAGTATTATAGTAGTTATATTCCTGTATATAGGGGGCAGTATTATAGTAGTTATATTCCTGTATATAGGGGGCAGTATTATAGTAGTTATATTCCTGTATATAGGAGGCAGTATTATAGTAGTTATATTCCTGTATATAGGGGGCAGTATTATAGTAGTTATATTCCTGTATATAGGGGGCAGTATTATAGTAGTTATATTCCTGTATATAGGGGGCAGTATTACAGTAGTTATATTCCTGTATATAGGGGGCAGTATTATAGTAGTTATATTCCTGTATATAGGGGCAGTATTATAGTAGTTATATTCTTGTATGTAGGAGGCAGTATTATAGTAGTTATATTCCTGTATATAGGGGCAGTATTATAGTAGTTATATTCTTGTATATAGGGGGCAGTATTATAGTAGTTATATTCTTGTATATAGGGGCAGTATTATAGTAATTATATTCTTGTATATAGGAGCAGTATTATAGTAGTTATATTCTTGTATGTAGGAGGCAGTATTATAGTAGTTATATTCCTGTATATAGGGGGCAGTATTATAGTAGTTATATTCCTGTATATAGGGGGCAGTATTATAGTAGTTATATTCCTGTATATAGGGGCAGTATTATAGTAGTTATATTCTTGTGTATGGGAGCAGTATTATAGTAGTTATATTCTTGTATATAGGGGGCAGTATTATAGTAGTTATATTCCTGTATATAGGGGGCAGTTTTATAGTAGTTATATTCCTGTATATAGGGGGCAGTATTATAGTAGTTATATTCCTGTATATAGGGGGCAGTATTATAGTAGTTATATTCTTGTATATAGGGCCAGTATTATAGTAGTTATATTCTTGTATATAGGAGCAGTATTATAGTAGTTATATTCTTGTATATAGGAGGCAGTATTATAGTAGTTATATTCTTGTATATAGGAGCAGTATTATAGTAGTTATATTCTTGTATATAGGAGGCAGTATTATTATAGTAGTTATAGTCTTGTATATAGGAGCAGTATTATAGTAGTTATATTCTTGTATATAGGAGCAGTATTATAGTAGTTATATTCTTGTATATAGGAGGCAGTATTATAGTAGTTATAGTCTTGTATATAGGAGCAGTATTATAGTAGTTATATTCTTGTATATAGGGAGCAGTATTATAGTAGTTACAGTGAAGGAAATATGTATTTGATCCCTTGCTGATTTTGTAAGTTTGCCCACTGTCAAAGACATGAACAGTCTAGAATTTTTAGGCTAGGTTAATTTTACCAGTGAGAGATAGATTATATAAAAAAAAAACTGAAAATCACATTGTCATAATTATATATATTTATTTGCATTGTGCACAGAGAAATAAGTATTTGATCCCTTTGGCAAACAGGACTTAATACTTGGTGGCAAAACCCTTGTTGGCAAGCACAGCAGTCAGATGTTTTTTGTAGTTGATGATGAGGTTTGCACACATGTTAGATGGAATTTTGGCCCACTCCTCTTTGCAGATCATCTGTAAATCATTAAGATTTCGAGGCTGTCGCTTGGCAACTCGGATATTCAGCTCCCTCCATAAGTTTTCGATGGGATTAAGGTCTGGAGACTGGCTAGGCCACTCCATAACCTTAATGTGCTTCTTTTTGAGCCACTCATTTGTTACCTTGGCTGTATGTTTCGGGTCATTGTCCTGCTGGAATACCCAGCCACGAGCCATTTTTAATGTCCTGGTGGAGGGAAGGAGGTTGTCACTCAGGATTTGATGGTACATGGCTCCATCCATTCTCCCATTGATGCGATGAAGTAGTCCTGTGCCCTTAGCAGAGAAACACCCCCAAAACATAATGTTTCCACCTCCATGCTTGACAGTGGGGACGGTGTTCTTTGGGTCATAGGCAGCATTTCTCTTCCTCCAAACACGGCGAGTTGAGTTAATGCCAAAGAGCTAAATGTTAGTCTCATCTGACCACAGCACCTTCTCCCAATCACTCTCAGAATCATCCAGATGTTCATTTGCAAACTTCAGACGGGCCTGTACATGTGCCTTCTTGAGCAGGGGGACCTTGCGGATACTGCAGGATTTTAATCCATTACGGCGTAATGTGTTACCAATGGTTTTCTTGGTGACTGTGGCCCCAGCTGCCTTGAGATCATTAACAAGTTCCCCCCGTGTAGTTTTTGGCTGAGCTCTCACCTTCCTCAGGATCAAGGATACCCCACGAGGTGAGATTTTGCATTGAGCCCCAGATCGATGTCGATTGACAGTCATTTTGCATGTCTTCCATTTTCTTACTATTGCACCAACAGTTGTCTCCTTCTCAGCCAGCGTCTTACTTATGGTTTTGTAGCCCATTCCAGCCTTGTGCAGGTCTATGATCTTGTCCCTGACCTCCTTAGAAAGCTCTTTGGTCTTGCCCATGTTGTAGAGGTTAGAGTCAGACTGATTAATTGAGTCTGTGGACAGGAGTCTTTTATACAGGTGACCATTTAAGAGCTGTCTATAATGCAGGCACCAAGTTGATTTGGAGCAGTAACTGGTCTGGAGGAGGCTGAACTCTTAATGGTTGGTAGGGGGTCACATACTTATTTCTCTGTGCACAATGCAAATAAATATATATAATTTTGACAATGTGATTTTCTGTTTTATTTTTTATATAATCTATCTCTTACTGGTAAAATTAACCGAGCCTAAAAATTCTAGACTGCTCATGACTTTGACAGTGGGCAAACTTACAAAATCAGCAAGGGATCAAATACTTATTTCCTTCACTGTATATTCTTGCATATAGAGGGCAGTATTATAGTAGTTATATTCTTGTATATAGGAGGCAGTATTATAGTAGTTATATTCCTGTATATAGGGGGCAGTATTATAGTAGTTATATTCCTGTATATAGGGGCAGTATTATAGTAGTTATATTCTTGTATGTAGGAGGCAGTATTATAGTAGTTATATTCCTGTATATAGGGGCAGTATTATAGTAGTTATATTCCTGTATATAGAAGCAGTATTATAGTAGTTATATTCTTGTATATAGGGGCAGTATTATAGTAGTTATATTCTTGTATATAGGGGGCAGTATTATAGTAGTTATATTCCTGTATATAGGGGGCAGTATTATAGTAGTTATATTCCTGTATATAGGGGGCAGTATTATAGTAGTTATATTCCTGTATATAGGGGGCAGTATTATAGTAGTTATATTCCTGTATATAGGAGGCAGTATTATAGTAGTTATATTCCTGTATATAGGGGGCAGTATTATAGTAGTTATATTCCTGTATATAGGGGGCAGTATTATAGTAGTTATATTCCTGTATATAGGGGGCAGTATTATAGTAGTTATATTCCTGTATATAGGGGGCAGTATTATAGTAGTTATATTCCTGTATATAGGGGCAGTATTATAGTAGTTATATTCCTGTATATAGGGGGCAGTATTATAGTAGTTATATTCTTGTATATAGGGAGCAGTATTATAGTAGTTATATTCTTGTATATAGGAGGCAGTATTATAGTATTTATATTCTTGTATATAGGAGCAGTATTATAGTAGTTATATTCTTGTATATAGGAGCAGTATTATAGTAGTTATATTCTTGTATATAGGGAGCAGTATTATAGTAGTTATATTCTTGTATATAGGGGGTAGTATTATAGTAGTTATATTCTTGTATATAGGAGCAGTATTATAGTAGTTATATTCTTGTATATAGGGGGCAGTATTATAGTTGTTATATTCTTGTATATAGGAGCAGTATTATAGTAGTTATATTCTTGTATATAGGGGCAGTATTATAGTAGTTATATTCTTGTATATAGGGGCAGTATTATAGTAGTTATATTCTTGTATATAGGGGGCAGTATTATAGTAGTTATATTCTTGTATATAGGAGCAGTATTATAGTAGGTATATTCTTGTATATAGGGGGCAGTATTATAGTAGTTATATTCTTGTATATAGGAGGCAGTATTATAGTATTTATATTCTTGTATATATGGGGCAGTATTATAGTTGTTATATTCTTGTATATAGGAGCAGTATTATAGTAGTTATATTCTTGTATATAGGGGCAGTATTATAGTAGTTATATTCTTGTATATAGGAGGCAGTATTATAGTAGGTATATTCTTGTATATAGGGGGCAGTATTATAGTTGTTATATTCTTGTATATAGGAGCAGTATTATAGTAGTTATATTCTTGTATATAGGGACAGTATTATAGTAGTTCTATTCTTGTATATAGGGGCAGTATTATAGTAGTTATATTCTTGTATATAGGGGGCAGTATTATAGTAGTTATATTCTTGTATATAGGAGCAGTATTATAGTAGGTATATTCTTGTATATAGGGGGCAGTATTATAGTAGTTATATTCTTGTATATAGGGCAGTATTATAGTAGTTATATTCTTGTATATAGGGGGCAGTATTATAGTAGTTATATTCTTGTATATAGGGGCAGTATTATAGTAGTTATATTCTTGTATATAGGAGCAGTATTATAGTAGTTATATTCTTGTATATAGGGGCAGTATTATAGTAGTTATATTCTTGTATATAGGGGGCAGTATTATAGTAGTTATATTCTTGTATATAGGGGCAGTATTATAGTAGTTATATTCTTGTATATAGGGGGCAGTATTATAGTAGTTATATTTTTGTATATAGGGGCAGTATTATAGTAGTTATATTCTTGTATATAGGGGCAGTATTATAGTAGTTATATTCTTGTATATAGGGGGCAGTATTATAGTAGTTATATTCTTGTATATAGGGGTAGTATTATAGTAGTTATATTCTTGTATATAGGGGCAGTATTATAGTAGTTATATTCTTGTATATAGGGGCAGTATTATAGTAGTTATATTCTTGTATATAGTGGGCAGTATTATAGTAGTTATATTCTTGTATATAGGGGGCAGTATTATAGTAGTTATATTCTTGTATACAGGGGCAGTATTATAGTAGTTATATTCTTGTATATAGGAGCAGTATTATAGTAGTTATATTCTTGTGTATAGGGGCAGTGTTATAGTAGTTATATTCTTGTGTATAGGGGCAGTATTATAGTAGTTATATTCTTGTATATAGGAGGCAGTATTATAGTAGTTATATTCTTGTATATAGGGGCAGTATTATAGTAGTTATATTCTTGTATATAGGGGCAGTATTATAGTAGTTATATTCTTGTATATAGGGGCAGTATTATAGTAGTTATATTCTTGTATATAGGGGCAGTATTATAGTAGTTATATTCTTGTATATAGGAGCAGTATTATAGTAGTTATATTCTTGTATATAGGGAGCAGTATTATAGTAGTTATATTCTTGTATATAGGGAGCAGTATTATAGTAGTTATATTCTTGTATATAGGGGCAGTATTATAGTAGTTATATTCTTGTATATAGGAGCAGTATTATAGTAGTTATATTCTTGTATATAGGGGCAGTATTATAGTAGTTATATTCTTGTATATAGGGGGCAGTATTATAGTAGTTATATTCTTGTATATAGGGGCAGTATTATAGTAGTTATATTCTTGTATATAGGGGGCAGTATTATAGTAGTTATATTTTTGTATATAGGGGCAGTATTATAGTAGTTATATTCTTGTATATAGGGGCAGTATTATAGTAGTTATATTCTTGTATATAGGGGGCAGTATATATGAGAATACAGGCGTTTAGGGGGCGTGGTCACTGGATACATTGTAACACTTGTAAACCTGGGAGAACGCAATGAATGTGTCAAATTCTGGGAGGAGTCGCAGTGTGTGATCACGAGGTGTCTTCTTAGTGGTTGGTAGAATAGGTATGACGCCGGGAGGGCGTGTCGTATTTTCGCTTTGAGGAAGAGGCGTTTAATAAAGTCTTTCTCAACTGCTGACCAATCAGGGGCAGGGGCGGGGCAAGGGAGAGAATGCCGGGATGTGAAAACTTTTAGTTACTGAGAAACGTACGAGCTAAAGTTCGGGGAAAGGAGCGGAGAGACCGGGGGAGAAGAGGAAGGAGCGGAGAGACCGGGGGAGAAGAGGAAGGAGCGGAGAGACCGGGGGAGAAGAGGAAGGAGCGGAGAGACCGGGGGAGAAGAGGAAGGAGCGGAGAGACCGGGGGAGAAGAGGAAGGAGCGGAGAGACCAGGGGACAGGACGAGCGGAGAGACCGGGGGAGAAGAGGAAGGAGCGGAGAGACCGCGGGGACAGGAGGGATTTTGCTGACTAGACAGTTTATACTGAGAAAATTAGAGGAAGAGTCATCAGCTACAAGTGACCAGAGAAGGAGAGACTGTCCCATAGAGAAGAGGAGACTGTCCCATAGAGAAGAGGAGACTGTCCCATAGAAAAGAGGAGACTGTCCCATAGAGAAGAGGAGACTGTCCCATAGAGAAGAGGAGACTGTCCCATAGAGAAGGGGAGACTGTCCCATAGAGAAGAGGAGACTGTCCCATAGAGAAGAGGAGACTGTCCCATAGAGAAGAGGAGACTGTCCCATAGAGAAGAAGAGACTGTCCCATAGAGAAGAAGAGACTGTCCCATAGAGAAGAGGAGACTGTCCCATAGAGAAGAGGAGACTGTCCCATAGAGAAGAGGAGACTGTCCCATAGAGAAGAGGAGACTGTCCCATAGAGAAGAGGAGACTGTCCCATAGAGAAGAGGAGACTGTCCCATAGAGAAGAGGAGACTGTCCCATAGAAAAGAGGAGACTGTCCCATAGAGAAGAGGAGACTGTCCCATAGAGAAGAGGAGACTGTCCCATAGAGAAGGGGAGACTGTCCCATAGAGAAGAGGAGACTGTCCCATAGAGAAGAGGAGACTGTCCCATAGAGAAGAGGAGACTGTCCCATAGAGAAGAGGAGACTGTCCCATAGAGAAGAGGAGACTGTCCCATAGAGAAGAGGAGACTGTCCCATAGAGAAGAGGAGACTGTCCCATAGAGAAGAGGAGACTGTCCCATAGAGAAGAGGAGACTGTCCCATAGAGAAGAGGAGACTGTCCCATAGAGAAGGGGAGACTGTCCCATAGAGAAGGGGAGACTGTCCCATAGAGGAGAGGAGACTGTCCCATAGAGAAGAGGAGACTGTCCCATAGAGAAGGGGAGACTGTCCCATAGAGAAGAGGAGACTGTCCCATAGAGGAGAAGAGACTGTCCCATAGAGAAGAGGAGACTGTCCCATAGAGAAGAGGAGACTGTCCCATAGAGAAGAAGAGACTGTCCCATAGAGAAGAGGAGACTGTCCCATAGAGAAGAGGAGACTGTCCCATAGAGAAGAGGAGACTGTCCCATAGAGAAGAGGAGACTGTCCCATAGAGAAGAAGAGACTGTCCCATAGAGAAGAAGAGACTGTCCCATAGAGAAGAGGAGACTGTCCCATAGAGAAGAGGAGACTGTCCCATAGAGAAGGGGAGACTGTCCCATAGAGAAGGGGAGACTGTCCCATAGAGAAGAAGAGACTGTCCCATAGAGAAGAGGAGAGTGTCCCATAGAGAAGGGGAGACTGTCCCATAGAGAACGGGAGACTGTCCCATAGAGAAGAGGAGACTGTCCCATAGAGAAGGGGAGACTGTCCCATAGAGAAGGGGAGACTGTCCCATAGAGAAGAGGAGACTGTCCCATAGAAGAGACTGTTACGGAGAAGAGGAGACTGTCCCATAGAGAAGAAGAGACTGTCCCATAGAGAAGAGGAGACTGTCCAATAGAAGAGACTGTCCCATAGAGAAGAGGAGACTGTCCCATAGAGAAGAGGAGACTGTCCCATAGAGAAGAAGAGACTGTCCCATAGAGAAGGGGAGACTGTCCCATAGAGAAGGGGAGACTGTCCCATAGAGAAGAGGAGACTGTCCCATAGAGAAGAGGAGACTGTCCCATAGAGAAGAGGAGACTGTCCCATAGAGAAGAAGAGACTGTCCCATAGAGAAGAAGAGACTGTCCCATAGAGAAGAGGAGACTGTCCCATAGAGAAGAGGAGACTGTCCCATAGAGAAGAGGAGACTGTCCCATAGAAGAGACTGTTACGGAGAAGACGAGACTGTCCCATAAGGTCAGGGCTTTGAGAGACATCTAGTAATGATAGGGACAGTCTGAGTGGGCGGAGGGGGTGAGATTACAGGGGGAGGGGATACTTGTTTATTCTTTAGAGAGCGGGTGACCGAGGTGCAGAGTGTTAGGGACATAGCAGGATGGGACAGTGGATGGTCAGCTCTTGTGTCCAGAGATCTGCCGATACGTCATGAGTACTGCCACAATAGAGAATGAGGGGCGCTCAGGGCGAGATCTACTGCACCCCAAAAACGATAGCACAGAAAAGAACGCTGCGGCTGAGCTTGTCACCAATGGGGACACTGTCCGGCCGCCGGGGGGCCACGTGACTAAGCTGTACGCCCGGCGCTGGGTCATGGTGCTCCTCTTCAGCTCCTACTCGCTGAGTAATGCCTTCCAGTGGCTGCAGTTTGGGATCATCAGCAACATCTTCATTGACTACTATGGTGTCGGCAGCCTCGCCATTGACTGGCTGTCCATGTCCTACATGCTGGTGTACATACCGCTTATATTCCCCGTGGCCTGGCTGCTGGACACACGTGGCCTGCGGATCATTGCGCTCATTGGCTCGGGACTCAACTGTCTGGGCGCCTGGATTAAGACTGGCAGCGCGCGGCCGGACCTGTATGGTGTAACGCTGTTTGGACAGTTGATATGTGCGACGGCGCAAGTCTTCATCCTGGGAATGCCGTCACACATTGCGTCCGTGTGGTTTAGCTCAACTGAAGTCTCCACCGCCTGCTCTGTTGCAGTATTTGGCAATCAGGTAAGTGCCTCCACCAACTTTCTGGGGGTAGTTGTTCTACCTCACCCACTCCCTGATGGCTGCTATTCTATAAGCTGCAGTCATCGGTGTGAAGATCAGAGAGTATCCTCTACCGGTGACTGTGGTTGTATTTCCATGGGACTGGCTTCTCCATGTGGTTGTAGTTCCGTTCGACTGTGGCTTCTCCATGTGGTTGTAGTTCCGTTCGACTGTGGCTTCTCCATGTGGTTGTAGTTCCGTTCGACTGTGGCCTCTCCATGTGGTTGTAGTTCCGTTCGACTGTGGCCTCTCCATGTGGTTGTAGTTACCTGTGACTGTGGCCTCTCCGTGTGGTTGTAGTTCTCTGTGTGGTTGTAGTTTCCTGAGACTGTGGCCTCTCCCTGTGGTTGTAGTTCAATGTGACATCTTCATATGGGTGTAGTTCCGTGTGACTGGCCTCTACATGTGTTTGTGGTTCACTGTGACATCTCCATGTAGTTGTAGTTCCGTGCGACTGTGGCCTCACCGTGTAGTTGTAGTTCCGTGCGACTGTGGCCTCTCCGTGTGGTTGTAGTTTCCTGTGACTGTAGCCTCTCCGTGTGGTTGTAGTTACCTGTGACTGTGGCCTCTCGCTGTGGTTGTAGTTACCTGTGACTGTGGCCTCTCCCTGTGGTTGTAGTTACCTGTGACTGTGGCCTCTCCGTGTGGTTGTAGTTACCTGTGACTGTGGCCTCTCCGTGTGGTTGTAGTTACCTGTGACTGTGGCCTCTCCGTGTGGTTGTAGTTACCTGTGACTGTGGCCTCTCCGTGTGGTTGTAGTTACCTGTGACTGTCGCCTCTCCGTGTGGTTGTAGTTACCTGTGACTGTGGCCTCTCCGTGTGGTTGTAGTTACCTGTGACTGTGGCCTCTCCGTGTGGTTGTAGTTACCTGTGACTGTGGCCTCTCCGTGTGGTTGTAGTTACCTGTGACTGTGGCCTCTCCGTGTGGTTGTAGTTTCCTGAGACTGTGGCCTCTCCCTGTGGTTGTAGTTCACTGTGACTTGGCCTCTCCGTGTTGTTGTAGAAACCTGTGGCAGCTCCGGGTGGTTGTAGTAAACTGTGGCTGTGGCCTCTCCGTGTTGTAGTAACCTATGGCTGTGGTCTATCCGTGTGGTTATAGTAGCCTGTGGCCTCTCCGTGTGGTTGCAGAAACCTGTGGCAGCTCCGGGTGGTTGTAGTAAACTGTGGCTGTGGCCTCTCCGTGTTGTAGTAACATATGGCTGTGGTCTCTCCGTGTGGTTATAGTAGCCTGTGGCCTCTCTGTGTGGTTGTAGCTCCATGTGGTTGCAGTTCCGTGCGACTGGCTTCCATGTGGTTGTAGTTTCCTGTGACTGTGACCTCCATGTGGTTGTAGTTCCCTGTGACTGTGGCCTCTCCGTGTGGTTGTAGTTCCCTGTGACTGTGGCCTCTCTGTGTGGTTGTAGTTCCCTGTGACTGTGGCCTCTCCGTGTGGTTGTAGTTCCCTGTGACTGTGGCCTCTCCGTGTGGTTGTAGTTCCCTGTGACTGTGGCCTCTCCGTGTGGTTGTAGTTCCCTGTGACTGTGGCCTTTGTGTCTTTGTAATTACCTGTAACTGTGGCCTCTCCGTGTGGTTGTAGTTTGCTGTGACTGTGGCCTCTCTGTGTGGTTGTAGTTCCCTGTGACTGTGGCCTCTCTGTGTGGTTGTAGTTCCCTGTGACTGTGGCCTCTCCGTGTGGTTGTAGTTCCCTGTGACTGTGGCCTCTCCGTGTGGTTGTAGTTTCCTGTGACTGTGGCCTTTGTGTCTTTGTAATTACCTGTAACTGTGGCCTCTCCGTGTGGTTGTAGTTTGCTGTGACTGTGGCCTCTCTGTGTGGTTGTAGTTCCCTGTGACTGTGGCCTCTCTGTGTGGTTGTAGTTCCCTGTGACTGTGGCCTCTCCGTGTGGTTGTAGTTCCCTGTGACTGTGGCCTCTCCGTGTGGTTGTAGTTTCCTGTGACTGTGGCCTTTGTGTCTTTGTAATTACCTGTAACTGTGGCCTCTCCGTGTGGTTGTAGTTTGCTGTGACTGTGGCCTCTCCGTCTGGTTGTAGTTCCCTGTGACTGTGGCCCCTCCGTTTGGTTGTTCTCTGTGACTGTGGCCTCACCGTGTGGTTGTAGTTCCCTGTGACTGTGGCCTCTCCGTGTGGTTGTAGTAACCTGTGACTGTCCTCTTCGTGTGGTTGTAGTTCCGTTACTGTGGCCTCTCCGTGTGGTTGTAGTTCCGTTACTGTGGCCTCTCCGTGTGGTTGTAGTTCCGTGTGGTTGTAGCTCCGTGTGGTTGTAGTTCGCTATGACATCTCCATGTGGTTGCAGTTCCGTGCGACTGGCCTCCATGTGGTTGTAGTTTCCTGTGACTGTGGCCTCCATGTGGTTGTAGTTTCCTGTGACTGTGGCCTCCATGTGGTTGTAGTTCCCTGTGACTGTGGCCTCTCCGTGTGGTTGTAGTTTCCTGTGACTGTGGCCTTTGTGTCTTTGTAATTACCTGTGACTGTGGCCTCTCCATGTGGTTGTAGTTTCCTGTGACTGTAGCCTCTCCGTCTGGTTGTAGTTCCCTGTGACTGTGGCCCCTCCGTTTTGTTGTTCTCTGTGACTGTGGCCTCTGCGTCTGGTTGTATGTCACCACGACCTCTCCGTTTGGTTCGTTTACTGTGAATGTGGCTTCTCCGTGTGGTTGTAGTTCCGTGTAGTTGTAGTTCACTGTGAGATCTTCATGTGGTTGTAGTTCCGTGCGACTGTGGCCTCTCCGTGTGGTTGTAGTTTCCTGTGACTGTGGCCTTTGTGTCTTTGTAATTACCTGTGACTGTGGCCTCTCCGTGTGGTTGTAGTTCCCTGTAACTGTGGCCTCTCCGTGTGGTTGTAGTTTGATGTGACTGTGGCCTCTTCGTGTGGTTGTAGTAACCTGTGACTGTGGCCTCTCCGTGTGGTTGTAGTAACCTGTGACTGTGGCCTCTCCGTGTGATTGTAGTTTCCTGTGGCCTCTCCGTGTGGTTGTAGTTTCCTGTGGCCTCTCCGTGTGGTTGTATATCCCTGTGACTGTGGCCTCTCCCTGTGGTTGTAGTTCCCTGTGATTGGCTTCTCCGTGTGGTTGTGGCTCACCATGACATCTTCATGTGGTTGTAGTTCACTGTGACTGTGGCCTCGCCGTGTGGTTGTAAGTTCACTGTGACAGCTTCATGTTGTTGTAGTTCCGTGCGACTGTGACCTCTCCATATGGTTGTAGTTCTCTGTCACTGTGGCCTCTCCGTGTGGTTTCTAGTTCCCCGTAACTGTGGCCTTTACTTGTGGTTGTAGTTCCGTGTGACTGTAGTTCACTGTGGTTTCTCCGTGTGGTTGTAGTTCCCTTTTGTCTGTGGCCTCTCTGTGGAGTTGTAGTCCCCTGTGAATGTGGCCTCTCTGTGGGGTTGTAGTCCCCTGTGAATGTGGCCTCTCTGTGGGGTTGTAGTCCCCTGCGAATGTGGCCTCTGTGGGGTTGTAGTTCCCTCTGGCCTCTCCGTGTAGTAGTAGTTCGCTATGACTGTGGTCTCTTTCCCTGTGGTTGTAGTTCTTTGTGACAGTGGCCTCTTTCCGTGGGGTTGCGGTCCCCTGTGACTTTGGCCTCTCCGTGTGGCTGTAGTTCCCTGTGAGTGTGGCTTCTCCGTGTGGTTGTAGTTTGCTGTAACTGTGGCCTCTCCATGTGGTTGTAGTTCTTTGTGACTGTGGCCTCTCGGCGTGGTTGTAGTCGCCTGTGACTGTGGCCTCGCCATGTGGTTGTAGTCGCCTGTGACTGTGGCCTCTCCGCGTGGTTGTAGTTCGGTGTGACTGTGGCCTCTCTGCGTGGTTGTAGTTCGGTGTGACTGTGGCCTCTCCGCGTGGTTGTAGTTCGGTGTAACTGTGGCCTCTCCGCGTGGATGTAGTTCGGTGTGACTGTGGCCTCTGCATGTGGTTGTAGTTCGGTGTGACTGTGGCCTCTCCGCGTGGCTGTAGTTCGGTGTGACTGTGGCCTCTCCACGTGGTTGTAGTTGCTTGTGACTGTGGCCTCTCGACGTGGTTGTAGTCGCCTGTGACTGTGGCCTCTCCGCGTGGTTGTAGTTCGGTGTGACTGTGGCCTCTGCATGTGGTTGTAGTTCCCTGAGACTATCTACAGAGCAGAGATATTTGGACTGTATCCCCTCTATTTTGCAGCTTGGGGTGGCGGTGGGGTTCCTATTACCCCCGATCCTGGTTCCCAACATAGAAGATAAGGAGCAGCTCTCATATCATATCAGCATCATGTTCTACGGGACAGCGGCAGTGGCGACTCTTCTCTTCGCCCTGGTCATTTTTGGTACGCGACACCCAAATATAAAGTTATAGTAGAGATACAGGACAGGGTGAGCTGTGGGGTCAGTACAGGAATATTGGTGGGGAGTGACTAGCTTGGCAGGGGTTGTAGTACTCGCTGGGCCTCTTACTTCAGTTTATATTGGGTTCAGTATTTCAGGACGGGCCTCCGCTGCCCCCCACGTTGGCTCAGGCGGTGCAGCACTCTTCTCCTGATGTCCAGTATTCCTACAAATTCTCCATTCTGCGGCTCCTGAAGAACCCAAACTTCATCCTGCTGGTTGTTTCATACGGTGAGTTGTTGGTTAGGCCCCGAGGTGGACAGAGACCCATGGGCCTCCATTACTTTACTGAGTGACTTTCTCCATGATTTCAGGACTGAACACCGGAGCTTTCTACTCTCTATCCACCCTATTAAACCGCATGGTGACCGAGTACTACCCCGTAAGTGGATGATCAGCATGTGTGACCCGGTAAGTATGGCCGCCTCTCATCATCCGCTTTTCCGTACAGGGAGAAGAGGTGAACGCTGGACGCATTGGTCTGACTATCACGGTGGCGGGAATGTGCGGAGCGCTGGTCACTGGTTTCTGGCTGGACAGGACAAAGACCTACAAGTGAGTGTGAGGAGGAGGGTGGGGGGACGGCCGAGTGTGAGGAGGAGGAGAAGGGCGGGGGGGCCGAGTGTGAGGAGGAGGAGGGTAGGCGGGGGGCCGAGTGTGAGGAGGAGAAGGGCAGGGGGGGCCGAGTGTGAGGAGGAGGAGGGTGGGCGGGGGGGCCGAGTGTGAGGAGGAGGAGGAGGGTGGGCGGGGGGGCCGAGTGTGAGGAGGAGGAGGGTAGGGGGGGCCGAGTGTGAGGAGGAGGAGGGTGGGCGGGGGGGCCGAGTGTGAGGAGGAGGAGGGTGGGCGGGGGGGCCGAGTGTGAGGAGGAGGAGGGTAGGCGGGGGGCCGAGTGTGAGGAGGAGAAGGGCAGGGGGGGCCGAGTGTGAGAAGGGCAGGGGGGGCCGAGTGTGAGAAGGGCGGGGGGGCCGAGTGTGAGGAGGAGGGTGGGCGGGGGGCCGAGTGTGAGGAGGAGGAGGAGGATGAGCGGGGGGGGGCCGAGTGTGAGGAGGAGGGCGGGGGCTGAGTATGAGGAGGAGAGGGGCGGGGCTGAGTATGAGGAGTGTGAGAAGGGTGAGGGGGGCTCTAGTTGGGGGTGTCGGCTCATGCTCTCGGGGTCTCTCGCTCAGACAGACCACCCTGGGTGTCTACGTCTTCTCGCTGGTGGGGATGCTGGTCTTCACGTTCACCTTGGATCTTGGGTACCTCTGGCTCGTCTTCGTTACAGCAGGGTGTTTGGGGTGAGTAAAAGTTGAATGCAGATGGAGTAGAGCTTGGTGTACATGTGGCGACAGTTCCCCTTGTGCTCCACCCTTCACATAGCAGGTTCTAGTTGAGGTTTGGTATAATTTTGGGGTGTCGGGGAGCGCAGAGATGACGTGTCCCCTCCCCCCAGGTTCTTTATGACTGGGTATCTTCCTCTGGGCTTTGAGTTTGCTGCAGAATTAACACATCCAGAATCGGAGGGAACATCGTCCGGACTCCTCAACGTGTCGGCACAGGTACGTGGAACTGACGGCTTTCTGTTCTAGTCGTGTATTGTATCGGCTGCGGTCAGAAACGGGGGTTCTCATGTTGCGAGTTTTGAAAAGGGGGTTGGGATGAGAGGAAAGCGCTGCGCTGAATTTTCTGTCCGGTTTCCAGTCTCTTCGTCCCCCTTGTGGTTGTCCATGTGCGCGGTCTGTCTGAGCGGAGGGCGAGGTGGAGCAGACGCAGCGGCCGCGCACTCCCCTCCCCCTATTGCCGCTTCTCGTGCCTCTAAGGAGCAGAATATGACAGCTGGACTACAAGTATCAGTCTGATCAGAGCGGTCCCGGGGTGGATGATGAGAGTTGTTCTTCTTTCCTCCCTATCATTGGGCAGTGCTGGATGAGTGATGGTATTGCTATCTGGTGTCAGTCAGAAGGAATCATGAGGACGTGCGTTTCGTTGGTGTCCCGGCTTCTTCCTGGGCGGTGAGTTGTGTTCATGGGGCTTCTTATAAATGGGGGAGGGGGAAAGGATCGGTGAATCATTTTATTTCGGACCCTGTAGACTTCTTCATGACGTTGGGGTCCGGGTGGGCGACATCGCGGATCAGCCGGCAGTTTCATCGTGTCCGATCTGTGGAGCAGCCGGAAGTTTATCGTTACAGGAGGAAGAAGCTGCTAGAAACCAGGAGGAGGTTCTGTATCCGGCCCCCTCCCCCGCTGAGGAGATTACAGGGGGGGGGGGGAGTTATTGTAATTGTCTCCGCTGTTATCTGCAGTATTTCGGACGTTTCATGTCTTGCGCTCTGCATTTGTTCTCAGTTAATATTTCGTCTTATTTGGCGGCAGTTGCCATTTTTGGTTTTCTTTAGTGCTTTGTTATTGTGAGAAGATGGAGGAATCCTCCGGGAGACCGTAAATAACGCCACGTGGGCTACGCCGGGTGCTTTCTATCTGGGAAATGGAGCCGGATTTGTGTGGATAAAGTTGCGGATCTTGTGCGCTTCTTCTCAGGCCGGGTTCACACGAGCATGTTCAGTCTGTAATGGACGGAACGTATTTCGGCCGCAAGTCCCGGACCGAACTCAGTGCAGGGAGCATCATAGTTATGTACGACGTAGGAGTCCCTGCCTCGCTGCAGGACAACAGTTCGGGAATGTAATCATGTATTCAGTACGGGACAGAAGTTCCACGGAGAGGCAGGGACTCCTAGCGTCGTACATAACTATGATACTAGGAGCCCGGCTCCCTGCAGTGTGTTCGGTCCGGGACTTGCGGCCGAAATACGTTCCGTCCTTTACAGACTGAACATGCTCGTGTGAATCCAGCCTTACACGTGAAGCGGCGCGGTGCTCCTTCATGTCAGAACGTTCTTCCTTTTCTCTAGCCACGGTATCTGGGGTCCCGCATTATCACCCATTAGTCTTCCATGGGGCGTGGCGGTTGGCGCTGCTTCGTCTCGGTTCACGCTCTTTTACGGTTCCGTCTCCCTGATGACCGCTTAGATCTCAGGATCTTATTTTGAAGGCGTCACAGGCGCAGAAGTCCCTCATATTCCCTCTACTGTCCCTCCGAGCTTCTTCTATCCGGATAAATCCGTTATCCGTTCACCTTCCTCTCTTGTAATTCTTTCCACGTGCAGAGAAGGGATGGATTTCTGGCTGTACAGGGGGTGTTATTTAGTGTAACGATACATTCCTCCACAAGGTCTGCCGTGCCTTTCCAGATGAATACAACGCCCCATGTAACATCTCATAGACAGACGTGTGATGCGGCTTATTTATCTGTAAGAACAATATCTGCCCCCACTATTGGCGCACATGCCGCCCCCATAGCGGTACCTAAAATAAAACATTCATAGAACACACAATTATTTTTCTTCAAAATGAAGTTCAGCAGGTGGAGCCGGAAGGTCGTCCGAGGCTTCATATTCCTCATTTTGGGGAAGTTGTGGCCTCGTCCTCAGATTTCTGCTTTACTCAGATGTTTTCTGTCCGGGGTCGTCCTGAGGTCGCGTCGTCCTTGTGATTTGGGACGGGGTCATTCGCGGCCGGTGCTTTTGTCTTTTATTGATGGCTCTTCCTCCATCTTTGATGAAATAATGTCGGATCGCCCCACGAGGGCGGGAATGTATTGTATTGAGTAGTTGAGGTTCGGCTTCTTCAGTTTATAGTTTCTTGGCCCCTCCCAATGTTTCCTCCGTTGTCAGATTGTTTTCTGGCCTTTATTCGCTGCGTTGCTCGTGGACACTTTCTTGCTCCATATTCTCGGTGACTGGATGGACGGACGGAGCTCTAGGACCGCCGTTCTCTTTTTCGATCTCGGGGTAAACGGGTTTCGTGCGACGAGCGGCCGATCTGCGATGACCTGAAATGAATGGATTTTGGTATTTAGAGCAACGGTTAATCCTTGTGTGAGAAGAATAATCCCTCTGTCCCTCCCTCTGTCCCTCCGTCAGTCCCTCTGTCCGTCAGTCCGGTGGAAAGATTTATAGAACGGAAAAACATTTACAAGCTGAGAACAATGGATTATCTGAAGGAACTCGCTGAACCCCCGGGGACGGGGCGAAAACTAAAGCCATGAATTGAAATGCAGCAAATGAAGAGCGCGAGACGTGAAACGTCCGAAATACTGCAGATAACAGCAGAGAATATTACAATAACTCCCCCCCCCCCCCCCCGTAATCTCCTCAGCGGGGGAGGGGGCCGGATACAGAACCTCCTCCTGGTTTCTAGCAGCTTCTTCCTCATGTAACAATAAACTTCCGGCTGCTCCACAGATCGGACACGATGAAACCGCCGGCTGATCCGCGATGTCGCCCACCCGGACACCAACGTCATGAAGAAGTCTACAGGGTCCGAAATAAAATGATTCACCGATCCTTTCCCCCTCCCCCATTTATAAGACGCCCCATGAACACAACGAGGCGCTGCGTCGGCTCCACCTCTCCCTCCGCTCAGCAGACCGCGCACGTGGACAACGACGAAGAGACTGGAAACCGGACAGAAAATCAGCCGCGTTCACAGAACAAAGAAAGTGGAGTCTGATTAACCCCCGCAGCGCTCTCCTCCCATCCCCCTCCTCCCTGAATATATTCATCTTTTTCATAAAGGTGGCGCGCGGCGGGTGATTTCACTCCTTTGACAATCTGTTGATTAGGACAGGGTCATATGCAGGGCGTGGTCATGCAGGGCGTGGTCATATGTAGGGCGTGGTCATATGTAGGGCGGGGTCATATGTAGGGCGGGGTCAATCTGTTAAGGGCGAGGTCATCCAGTTTGTAGATTAGATCGGGTGTAGTCGCGTCACCCTGTTATGGGAGGAGCTATAAAGGTATTTTTTTACCTTCCTCTGTGTGGTAATTGGGAGGTGAAATATATAAAAGGGACAGTGAAGTGACCGCAGCCCCGTGATCGCACATCATTCATGGTGATGGGGCAGACAGGAGTTTGTTTTGATTGGCTGTTCTGGGCGCCGCTTCTCTCATGAACTGTGCAGAAAATACAAAATGAAAGAATGATTGTGTGATTCTGGCAGAGGAAGAGTTAAAAGATTAGACATATCTGACATTCCCCAGAGTCCGGCCAACAATGAACTTTATCCAGTGCAGAGTGCGCTCCCCCAGCACTAGAGGTGTAATAATCTGCAGAACATGACATTGTCAGGAGGTAGAGGAGCGATGTTCTGCAGAGAGGTCAGTGGTGTAATAATCTGCAGGATATATCACTATGTATCTGTCAGGAGGTGGAGGAGCGATGTTCTGCAGATCTGTAGAGAGGTCAGTGGTGTAATAATCTGCAGGATATATCACTATGTATCTGTCAGGAGGTGGAGGAGCGATGTTCTGCAGATCTGTAGAGAGGTCAGTGGTGTAATAATCTGCAGATATATCACTATGTATCTGTCAGGAGGTAGAGGAGCGATGTTCTGCAGAGAGGTCAGTGGTGTAATAATCTGCAGGATATATCACTATGTATCTGTCAGGAGGTAGAGGAGCAATGTTCTGCAGATCTGTAGAGAGGTCAGTGGTGTAATAATCTGCAGGATATATCACTATGTATCTGTCAGGAGGTAGAGGAGCAATGCTCTGCAGATCCCTAGAGAGGTCAGTGGTGTAATAATCTGCAGGATATATCACTATGTATCTGTCAGGAGGTAGAGGAGCGATGTTCTGCAGAGAGGTCAGTGGTGTAATAATCTGCAGGATATATCACTATGTATCTGTCAGGAGGTAGAGGAGCGATGTTCTGCAGAGAGGTCAGTGGTGTAATAATCTGCAGGATACATCACTATGTATCTGTCAGGAGGTAGAGGAGCAATGTTCTGCAGATCTGTAGAGAGGTCAGTGGTGTAATAATCTGCAGGATATATCACTATGTATCTGTCAGGAGGTAGAGGAGCAATGCTCTGCAGATCCCTAGAGAGGTCAGTGGTGTAATAATCTGCAGGATATATCACTATGTATCTGTCAGGAGGTAGAGGAGCAATGTTCTGCAGATCTGTAGAGAGGTCAGTGGTGTAATAATCTGCAGGATATATCACTATGTATCTGTCAGGAGGTAGAGGAGCAATGTTCTGCAGATCTGTAGAGAGGTCAGTGGTGTAATAATCTGCAGGATATATCACTATGTATCTGTCAGGAGGTAGAGGAGCGATGTTCTGCAGATCTGTAGAGAGGTTAGGGGTGTAATAATCTGCAGGATATATCACTATGTATCTGTCAGGAGGTAGAGGAGCGATGTTCTGCAGATCTGTAGAGGGGTCAGTAGTGTAATAATCTGCAGGATATATCACTATGTATCTGTCAGGGGGTAGAGGAGCAATGTTCTGCAGATCTGTAGAGAGGTCAGTGGTGTAATAATCTGCAGGATATATCACTATGTATCTGTCAGGAGGTGGAGGTGCAATGTTCTGCAGATCTGTAGAGAGGTCAGTGGTGTAATAATCTGCAGGATATATCACTATGTATCTGTCAGGGGGTAGAGGAGCAATGTTCTGCAGATCTGTAGAGAGGTCAGTGGTGTAATAATCTGCAGGATATATCACTATGTATCTGTCAGGAGGTAGAGGAGCAATGTTCTGCAGATCTGTAGAGAGGTCAGTGGTGTAATAATCTGCAATATATATCACTATGTATCTGTCAGGAGGTAGAGGAGCGATGTTCTGCAGATCTGTAGAGAGGTCAGTGGTGTAATAATCTGCAGGATATATCACTATGTATGTCAGGCGGTGGAGGAGCGATGTTCTGCAGATCTGTAGAGAGGTCAGTGGTGTAATAATCTGCAGGATATATCACTATGTATCTGTCAGGAGGTGGAGGTGCAATGTTCTGCAGATCTGTAGAGAGGTCAGTGGTGTAATAATCTGCAGGATATATCACTATGTATCTGTCAGGAGGTAGAGGAGCGATGTTCTGCAGATCTGTAGAGAGGTCAGTGGTGTAATAATCTGCAGGATATATCACTATGTATCTGTCAGGAGGTAGAGGAGCGATGTTCTGCAGAGAGGTCAGTGGTGTAATAATCTGCAGGATATATCACTATGTATCTGTCAGGAGGTAGAGGAGCGATGTTCTGCAGATCTGTAGAGAGGTCAGTGGTGTAATAATCTGCAGGATATATCACTATGTATCTGTCAGGAGGTAGAGGAGCAATGCTCTGCAGATCCCTAGAGAGGTCAGTGGTGTAATAATCTGCAGGATATATCACTATGTATGTCAGGAGGTGGAGGAGCGATGTTCTGCAGATCTGTAGAGGTCAGTGGTGTAATAATCTGCAGGATATATCACTATGTATCTGTCAGGAGGTAGAGGAGCAATGTTCTGCAGATCTGTAGAGAGGTCAGTGGTGTAATAATCTGCAGGATATATCACTATGTATCTGTCAGGAGGTAGAGGAGCAATGTTCTGCAGATCTGTAGAGAGGTCAGTGGTGTAATAATCTGCAGGATATATCACTATGTATCTGTCAGGAGGTGGAGGAGCAATGTTCTGCAGATCTGTAGAGAGGTCAGTGGTGTAATAATCTGCAGGATATATCACTATGTGTCTGTCAGGAGGTAGAGGAGCGATGTTCTGCAGATCTGTAGAGAGGTCAGTGGTGTAATAATCTGCAGGATATATCACCATGTATCTGTCAGGAGGTGAAGGAGCAATGTTCTGCAGATCTGTAGAGAGGTCAGTGGTGTAATAGTCTGCAGGATATATCACTATGTATCTGTCAGGAGGTAGAGGAGCAATGTTCTGCAGATCTGTAGAGAGGTCAGTGGAGTAATAATCTGCAGTATATATCACTATGTATCTGTCAGGAGGTAGAGGAGCGATGTTCTGCAGATCTGTAGAGAGGTCAGTGGTGTAATAATCTGCAGGATATATCACTATGTATCTGTCAGGAGGTAGAGGAGCAATGTTCTGCAGATCTGTAGAGAGGTCAGTGGTGTAATAATCTGCAGGATATATCACTATGTATCTGTCAGGAGGTAGAGGAGCAATGTTCTGCAGATCTGTAGAGAGGTCAGTGGTGTAATAATCTGCAGGATATATCACTATGTATCTGTCAGGAGGTAGAGGAGCGATGTTCTGCAGATCTGTAGAGGTCAGTGGTGTAATAATCTGCAGGATATATCACTATGTATCTGTCAGGAGGTAGAGGAGCGATGTTCTGCAGATCTGTAGAGAGGTCAGTGGTGTAATAATCTGCAGGATATATCACTATGTATCTGTCAGGAGGTAGAGGAGCAATGTTCTGCAGACCTCGAGAGGTCAGTGGTGTAATAATCTGCAGGATATATCACAATGTATCTGTCAGGAGGTAGAGGAGCAATGTTCTGCACATCTGTAGAGAGGTCAGAGGTGTAATAATCTGCAGGATATATCACTATGTATCTGTCAGGAGGTAGAGGAGCAATGTTCTGCAGATCTCTGGAGGTCAGTGGTGTAATAATCTGCAGGATATATCACTATGTATCTGTCAGGAGGTGAAGGAGCAATGTTCTGCAGATCTGTAGAGAGGTCAGTGGTGTAATAGTCTGCAGGATATATCACTATGTATCTGTCAGGAGGTAGAGGAGCAATGTTCTGCACATCTGTAGAGAGGTCAGAGGTGTAATAATCTGCAGGATATATCACTATGTATCTGTCAGGAGGTAGAGGAGCAATGTTCTGCAGATCTCTGGAGGTCAGTGGTGTAATAATCTGCAGGATATATCACTATGTATCTGTCAGGAGGTGAAGGAGCAATGTTCTGCAGATCTGTAGAGAGGTCAGTGGTGTAATAGTCTGCAGGATATATCACTATGTATCTGTCAGGAGGTAGAGGAGCAATGTTCTGCAGATCTGTAGAGAGGTCAGTGGAGTAATAATCTGCAGTATATATCACTATGTATCTGTCAGGAGGTAGAGGAGCGATGTTCTGCAGATCTGTAGAGAGGTCAGTGGTGTAATAATCTGCAGGATATATCACTATGTATCTGTCAGGAGGTAGAGGAGCGATGTTCTGCAGATCTGTAGAGAGGTCAGTGGTGTAATAATCTGCAGGATATATCACTATGTATCTGTCAGGAGGTAGAGGAGCAATGTTCTGCAGATCTGTAGAGGGGTCAGTGGTGTAATAATCTGCAGGATATATCACTATGTATCTGTCAGGAGGTAGAGGAGCAATGTTCTGCAGATCTGTAGAGAGGTCAGTGGTGTAATACTCTGCAGATATATCACTATGTATCTGTCAGGAGGTGGAGGAGCAATGTTCTGCAGATCTGTAGAGAGGTCAGTGGTGTAATAATCTGCAGGATATATCACTATGTATCTGTCAGGAGGTAGAGGAGCAATGTTCTGCAGATCTGTAGAGGGGTCAGTGGTGTAATAATCTGCAGGATATATCACTATGTATCTGTCAGGAGGTAGAGGAGCAATGTTCTGCAGATCTGTAGAGAGGTCAGTGGTGTAATAATCTGCAGATATATCACTATGTGTGTCAGGAGGTAGAGGAGCGATGTTCTGCAGATCTGTAGAGAGGACAGTGGTGTAATAATCTGCAGGATATATCACTATGTATCTGTCAGGAGGTGGAGGAGCAATGTTCTGCAGATCTGTAGAGAGGTCAGTGGTGTAATAATCTGCAGGATATATCACTATGTATCTGTCAGGAGGTAGAGGAGCAATGTTCTGCAGATCTGTAGAGGGGTCAGTGGTGTAATAATCTGCAGTATATATCACTATGTATCTGTCAGGAGGTAGAGGAGCAATGTTCTGCAGATCTGTAGAGAGGTCAGTGGTGTAATAATCTGCAGGATATATCACTATGTATCTGTCAGGAGGTAGAGGAGCGATGTTCTGCAGATCTGTAGAGGGGTCAGTGGTGTAATAATCTGCAGGATATATCACTATGTATCTGTCAGGAGGTAGAGGAGCAATGTTCTGCAGATCTCTAGAGAGGTCAGTGGTGTAATAGTCTGCAGGATATATCACTATGTATCTGTCAGGAGGTAGAGGAGCGATGTTCTGCAGATCTGTAGAGGGGTCAGTGGTGTAATAATCTGCAGGATATATCACTATGTATCTGTCAGGAGGTAGAGGAGCAATGTTCTGCAGATCTCTAGAGAGGTCAGTGGTGTAATAATCTGCAGGATATATCACTATGTATCTGTCAGGAGGTAGAGGAGCAATGTTCTGCAGATCTGTAGAGAGGTCAGTGGAGTAATAATCTGCAGGATATATCACTGTGTATCTGTCAGGAGGTAGAGGAGCAATGTTCTGCAGATCTCTGGAGGTCAGTGGTGTAATAATCTGCAGGATATATCACTATGTATCTGTCAGGAGGTAGAGGTGCAATGTTCTGCAGATCTGTAGAGGGGTCAGTGGTGTAATAATCTGCAGGATATATCACTATGTATCTGTCAGGAGGTGGAGGAGCAATGTTCTGCAGATCTGTAGAGGGGTCAGTGGTGTAATAATCTGCAGGATATATCACTATGTGTCTGTCAGGAGGTAGAGGAGCAATGTTCTGCAGATCTGTAGAGAGGACAGTGGTGTAATAATCTGCAGGATATATCACTATGTATCTGTCAGGAGGTGGAGGAGCAATGTTCTGCAGATCTGTAGAGAGGTCAGTGGTGTAATAATCTGCAGGATATATCACTATGTATCTGTCAGGAGGTAGAGGAGCAATGTTCTGCAGATCTCTAGAGAGGTCAGTGGTGTAATAGTCTGCAGGATATATCACTATGTATCTGTCAGGAGGTAGAGGAGCGATGTTCTGCAGATCTGTAGAGAGGTCAGAGGTGTAATAATCTGCAGGATATATCACTATGTATCTGTCAGGAGGTAGAGGAGCGATGTTCTGCAGATCTGTAGAGGGGTCAGTGGTGTAATAATCTGCAGGATATATCACTATGTATCTGTCAGGAGGTAGAGGAGCAATGTTCTGCAGATCTGTAGAGGTCAGTGGTGTAATAATCTGCAGGATATATCACTATGTATCTGTCAGGAGGTGGAGGAGCGATGTTCTGCAGATCTGTAGAGAGGTCAGTGGTGTAATAATCTGCAGGATATATCACTATGTATCTGTCAGGAGGTAGAGGAGCAATGTTCTGCAGATCTGTAGAGGTCAGTGGTGTAATAATCTGCAGGATATATCACTATGTATCTGTCAGGAGGTAGAGGAGCGATGTTCTGCAGATCTGTAGAGGGGTCAGTGGTGTAATAATCTGCAGGATATATCACTATGTGTCTGTCAGGAGGTAGAGGAGCAATGTTCTGCAGATCTGTAGAGAGGTCAGTGGTGTAATAATCTGCAGGATATATCACTATGTGTCTGTCAGGAGGTAGAGGAGCGATGTTCTGCAGATCTGTAGAGAGGTCAGTGGTGTAATAATCTGCAGGATATATCACTATGTATCTGTCATGAGGTAGAGGAGCGATGTTCTGCAGATCTGTAGAGAGGTCAGTGGTGTAATAATCTGCAGGATATATCACTATGTATCTGTCAGGAGGTAGAGGAGCAATGTTCTGCAGATCTGTAGAGAGGTCAGTGGTGTAATAATCTGCAGGATATATCACTATGTATCTGTCAGGAGGTGGAGGAGCAATGTTCTGCAGATCTGTAGAGAGGTCAGTGGTGTAATAATCTGCAGGATATATCACTATGTATCTGTCAGGAGGTAGAGGAGCAATGTTCTGCAGATCTGTAGAGGGGTCAGTGGTGTAATAATCTGCAGGATATATCACTATGTATCTGTCAGGAGGTAGA
The DNA here is from genome assembly GCF_050947455.1 of Rhinoderma darwinii. Classification (NCBI taxonomy): domain Eukaryota; kingdom Metazoa; phylum Chordata; class Amphibia; order Anura; family Rhinodermatidae; genus Rhinoderma; species Rhinoderma darwinii. Next base: position 37,988 of record NW_027464419.1, read on the forward strand.
GGAGCAATGTTCTGCAGATCTGTAGAGAGGTCAGAGGTGTAATAATCTGCAGGATATATCACTATGTATCTGTCAGGGGGTAGAGGAGCAATGTTCTGCAGATCTGTAGAGAGGTCAGTGGTGTAATAATCTGCAGGATATATCACTATGTATCTGTCAGGAGGTGGAGGAGCAATGTTCTGCAGATCTGTAGAGAGGTCAGAGGTGTAATAATCTGCAGGATATATCACTATGTATGTCAGGAGGTAGAGGAGCAATGTTCTGCAGATCTGTAAAGAGGTCAGTGGTGTAATAATCTGCAGGATATATCACTATGTATCTGTCAGGAGGTAGAGGAGCAATGTTCTGCAGATCTGTAGAGGAGGTCAGTGGTGTAATAATCTACAGGATATATCACTATGTATGTCAGGAGGTAGAGGAGCAATGTTCTGCAGATCTGTAGAGAGGTCAGTGGTGTAACAATCTGCAGAATATATCACTATGTATCTGTCAGGAGGTAGAGGAGCGATGTTCTGCAGATCTGTAGAGAGGTCAGTGGTGTAATAATCTGCAGGATATATCACTATGTATCTGTCAGGAGGTAGAGGAGCAATGTTCTGCAGATCTGTAGAGAGGTCAGTGGTGTAATAATCTGCAGGATATATCGCTATGTATCTGTCAGGAGGTAGAGGAGCAATGTTCTGCAGATCTGTAGAGAGGTCAGTGGTGTAATAATCTGCAGGATATATCACTATGTATCTGTCAGGAGGTAGAGGAGCAATGTTCTGCAGATCTGTAGAGAGGTCAGTGGTGTAATAATCTGCAGGATATATCACTATGTATCTGTCAGGAGGTAGAGGAGCAATGTTCTGCAGATCTGTAGAGAGGTCAGTGGTGTAATAATCTGCAGGATATATCACTATGTATCTGTCAGGAGGTGGAGGAGCGATGTTCTGCTGATCTGTAGAGAGGTCAGTGGTGTAACAATCTGCAGAATATATCACTATGTATCTGTCAGGAGGTAGAGGAGCAATGTTCTGCAGATCTCTAGAGAGGACAGTGGTGTAATAATCTGCAGGATATATCACTATGTATCTGTCAGGAGGTGGAGGTGCAATGTTCTGCAGATCTGTAGAGAGGTCAGTGGTGTAATAATCTGCAGGATATATCACTATGTATCTGTCAGGAGGTAGAGGAGCAATGTTCTGCAGATCTGTAGAGAGGTCAGTGGTGTAATAATCTGCAGGATATATCACTAAGTATCTGTCAGGAGGTAGAGGAGCAATGTTCTGCAGATCTGTAGAGGTCAGAGGTGTAATAATCTGCAGGATATATCACTATGTATCTGTCAGGAGGTGGAGGAGCGATGTTCTGCAGATCTGTAGAGAGGTCAGTGGTGTAATAGTCTGCAGGATATATCACTAGGTATCTGTCAGGAGGTGGAGGAGCGATGTTCTGCAGATCTGTAGAGAGGTCAGTGGTGTAATAATCTGCAGGATATATCACTGTGTATCGGTCAGGAGGTGGAGGAGCAATGTTCTGCAGATCTGTAGAGGGGTCAGTGGTGTAATAATCTGCAGGATATATCACTATGTATCTGTCAGGAGGTAGAGGAGCGATGTTCTGCAGATCTGTAGAGAGGTCAGTGGTGTAATAATCTGCAGGATATATCACTATGTATCTGTCAGGAGGTAGAGGAGCGATGTTCTGCAGATCTGTAGAGAGGTCAGTGGTGTAATAATCTGCAGGATATATCACTGTGTATCTGTCAGGAGGTGGAGGTGCAATGCTCTGCAGATCTGTAGAGAGGTCAGTGGTGTAATAATCTGCAGGATATATCACTATGTATCTGTCAGGAGGTAGAGGAGCAATGTTCTGCAGATCTGTAGAGAGGTCAGTGGTGTAATAATCTGCAGGATATATCACTATGTATCTGTCAGGAGGTAGAGGAGCAATGTTCTGCAGATCTGTAGAGAGGTCAGTGGTGTAATAATCTGCAGGATATATCACTATGTATCTGTCAGGAGGTGGAGGAGCAATGTTCTGCAGATCTGTAGAGAGGTCAGTGGTGTAATAATCTGCAGGATATATCACTATGTGTCTGTCAGGAGGTAGAGGAGCGATGTTCTGCAGATCTGTAGAGAGGTCAGTGGTGTAATAATCTGCAGGATATATCACCATGTATCTGTCAGGAGGTGAAGGAGCAATGTTCTGCAGATCTGTAGAGAGGTCAGTGGTGTAATAGTCTGCAGGATATATCACTATGTATCTGTCAGGAGGTAGAGGAGCAATGTTCTGCAGATCTGTAGAGAGGTCAGTGGAGTAATAATCTGCAGTATATATCACTATGTATCTGTCAGGAGGTAGAGGAGCGATGTTCTGCAGATCTGTAGAGAGGTCAGTGGTGTAATAATCTGCAGGATATATCACTATGTATCTGTCAGGAGGTAGAGGAGCAATGTTCTGCAGATCTGTAGAGAGGTCAGTGGTGTAATAATCTGCAGGATATATCACTATGTATCTGTCAGGAGGTAGAGGAGCAATGTTCTGCAGATCTGTAGAGAGGTCAGTGGTGTAATAATCTGCAGGATATATCACTATGTATCTGTCAGGAGGTAGAGGAGCGATGTTCTGCAGATCTGTAGAGGTCAGTGGTGTAATAATCTGCAGGATATATCACTATGTATCTGTCAGGAGGTAGAGGAGCGATGTTCTGCAGATCTGTAGAGAGGTCAGTGGTGTAATAATCTGCAGGATATATCACTATGTATCTGTCAGGAGGTAGAGGAGCAATGTTCTGCAGACCTCGAGAGGTCAGTGGTGTAATAATCTGCAGGATATATCACAATGTATCTGTCAGGAGGTAGAGGAGCAATGTTCTGCACATCTGTAGAGAGGTCAGAGGTGTAATAATCTGCAGGATATATCACTATGTATCTGTCAGGAGGTAGAGGAGCAATGTTCTGCAGATCTCTGGAGGTCAGTGGTGTAATAATCTGCAGGATATATCACTATGTATCTGTCAGGAGGTGAAGGAGCAATGTTCTGCAGATCTGTAGAGAGGTCAGTGGTGTAATAGTCTGCAGGATATATCACTATGTATCTGTCAGGAGGTAGAGGAGCAATGTTCTGCACATCTGTAGAGAGGTCAGAGGTGTAATAATCTGCAGGATATATCACTATGTATCTGTCAGGAGGTAGAGGAGCAATGTTCTGCAGATCTCTGGAGGTCAGTGGTGTAATAATCTGCAGGATATATCACTATGTATCTGTCAGGAGGTGAAGGAGCAATGTTCTGCAGATCTGTAGAGAGGTCAGTGGTGTAATAGTCTGCAGGATATATCACTATGTATCTGTCAGGAGGTAGAGGAGCAATGTTCTGCAGATCTGTAGAGAGGTCAGTGGAGTAATAATCTGCAGTATATATCACTATGTATCTGTCAGGAGGTAGAGGAGCGATGTTCTGCAGATCTGTAGAGAGGTCAGTGGTGTAATAATCTGCAGGATATATCACTATGTATCTGTCAGGAGGTAGAGGAGCGATGTTCTGCAGATCTGTAGAGAGGTCAGTGGTGTAATAATCTGCAGGATATATCACTATGTATCTGTCAGGAGGTAGAGGAGCAATGTTCTGCAGATCTGTAGAGGGGTCAGTGGTGTAATAATCTGCAGGATATATCACTATGTGTCTGTCAGGAGGTAGAGGAGCGATGTTCTGCAGATCTGTAGAGAGGACAGTGGTGTAATAATCTGCAGGATATATCACTATGTATCTGTCAGGAGGTGGAGGAGCAATGTTCTGCAGATCTGTAGAGAGGTCAGTGGTGTAATAATCTGCAGGATATATCACTATGTATCTGTCAGGGGGTAGAGGAGCAATGTTCTGCAGATCTGTAGAGAGGTCAGTGGTGTAATAATCTGCAGGATATATCACTATGTATCTGTCAGGAGGTAGAGGAGCGATGTTCTGCAGATCTGTAGAGGGGTCAGTGGTGTAATAATCTGCAGGATATATCACTATGTATCTGTCAGGAGGTAGAGGAGCAATGTTCTGCAGATCTCTAGAGAGGTCAGTGGTGTAATAGTCTGCAGGATATATCACTATGTATCTGTCAGGAGGTAGAGGAGCGATGTTCTGCAGATCTGTAGAGGGGTCAGTGGTGTAATAATCTGCAGGATATATCACTATGTATCTGTCAGGAGGTAGAGGAGCAATGTTCTGCAGATCTCTAGAGAGGTCAGTGGTGTAATAATCTGCAGGATATATCACTATGTATCTGTCAGGAGGTAGAGGAGCAATGTTCTGCAGATCTGTAGAGAGGTCAGTGGAGTAATAATCTGCAGGATATATCACTGTGTATCTGTCAGGAGGTAGAGGAGCAATGTTCTGCAGATCTCTGGAGGTCAGTGGTGTAATAATCTGCAGGATATATCACTATGTATCTGTCAGGAGGTAGAGGTGCAATGTTCTGCAGATCTGTAGAGGGGTCAGTGGTGTAATAATCTGCAGGATATATCACTATGTATCTGTCAGGAGGTGGAGGAGCAATGTTCTGCAGATCTGTAGAGGGGTCAGTGGTGTAATAATCTGCAGGATATATCACTATGTGTCTGTCAGGAGGTAGAGGAGCAATGTTCTGCAGATCTGTAGAGAGGACAGTGGTGTAATAATCTGCAGGATATATCACTATGTATCTGTCAGGAGGTGGAGGAGCAATGTTCTGCAGATCTGTAGAGAGGTCAGTGGTGTAATAATCTGCAGGATATATCACTATGTATCTGTCAGGAGGTAGAGGAGCAATGTTCTGCAGATCTCTAGAGAGGTCAGTGGTGTAATAGTCTGCAGGATATATCACTATGTATCTGTCAGGAGGTAGAGGAGCGATGTTCTGCAGATCTGTAGAGAGGTCAGAGGTGTAATAATCTGCAGGATATATCACTATGTATCTGTCAGGAGGTAGAGGAGCGATGTTCTGCAGATCTGTAGAGGGGTCAGTGGTGTAATAATCTGCAGGATATATCACTATGTATCTGTCAGGAGGTGGAGGAGCGATGTTCTGCAGATCTGTAGAGAGGTCAGTGGTGTAATAATCTGCAGGATATATCACTATGTATCTGTCAGGAGGTAGAGGAGCAATGTTCTGCAGATCTGTAGAGAGGTCAGTGGTGTAATAATCTGCAGGATATATCACTATGTATCTGTCAGGAGGTAGAGGAGCGATGTTCTGCAGATCTGTAGAGGGGTCAGTGGTGTAATAATCTGCAGGATATATCACTATGTGTCTGTCAGGAGGTAGAGGAGCAATGTTCTGCAGATCTGTAGAGAGGTCAGTGGTGTAATAATCTGCAGGATATATCACTATGTGTCTGTCAGGAGGTAGAGGAGCAATGTTCTGCAGATCTGTAGAGAGGTCAGTGGTGTAATAATCTGCAGGATATATCACTATGTATCTGTCAGGAGGTGGAGGAGCAATGTTCTGCAGATCTGTAGAGAGGTCAGTGGTGTAATAATCTGCAGGATATATCACTATGTATCTGTCAGGAGGTAGAGGAGCGATGTTCTGCAGATCTGTAGAGGGGTCAGTGGTGTAATAATCTGCAGGATATATCACTATGTGTCTGTCAGGAGGTAGAGGAGCAATGTTCTGCAGATCTGTAGAGAGGTCAGTGGTGTAATAATCTGCAGGATATATCACTATGTGTCTGTCAGGAGGTAGAGGAGCGATGTTCTGCAGATCTGTAGAGAGGTCAGTGGTGTAATAATCTGCAGGATATATCACTATGTATCTGTCATGAGGTAGAGGAGCGATGTTCTGCAGATCTGTAGAGAGGTCAGTGGTGTAATAATCTGCAGGATATATCACTATGTATCTGTCAGGAGGTAGAGGAGCAATGTTCTGCAGATCTGTAGAGAGGTCAGTGGTGTAATAATCTGCAGGATATATCACTATGTATCTGTCAGGAGGTGGAGGAGCAATGTTCTGCAGATCTGTAGAGAGGTCAGTGGTGTAATAATCTGCAGGATATATCACTATGTATCTGTCAGGAGGTAGAGGAGCAATGTTCTGCAGATCTGTAGAGGGGTCAGTGGTGTAATAATCTGCAGGATATATCACTATGTATCTGTCAGGAGGTAGAGGAGCAATGTTCTGCAGATCTGTAGAGAGGTCAGAGGTGTAATAATCTGCAGGATATATCACTATGTATCTGTCAGGGGGTAGAGGAGCAATGTTCTGCAGATCTGTAGAGAGGTCAGTGGTGTAATAATCTGCAGGATATATCACTATGTATCTGTCAGGAGGTGGAGGAGCAATGTTCTGCAGATCTGTAGAGAGGTCAGAGGTGTAATAATCTGCAGGATATATCACTATGTATGTCAGGAGGTAGAGGAGCAATGTTCTGCAGATCTGTAAAGAGGTCAGTGGTGTAATAATCTGCAGGATATATCACTATGTATCTGTCAGGAGGTAGAGGAGCAATGTTCTGCAGATCTGTAGAGGAGGTCAGTGGTGTAATAATCTACAGGATATATCACTATGTATCTGTCAGGAGGTGGAGGAGCAATGTTCTGCAGATCTGTAGAGAGGTCAGTGGTGTAACAATCTGCAGAATATATCACTATGTATCTGTCAGGAGGTAGAGGAGCGATGTTCTGCAGATCTGTAGAGAGGTCAGTGGTGTAATAATCTGCAGGATATATCACTATGTATCTGTCAGGAGGTAGAGGAGCAATGTTCTGCAGATCTGTAGAGAGGTCAGTGGTGTAATAATCTGCAGGATATATCGCTATGTATCTGTCAGGAGGTAGAGGAGCAATGTTCTGCAGATCTGTAGAGAGGTCAGTGGTGTAATAATCTGCAGGATATATCGCTATGTATCTGTCAGGAGGTAGAGGAGCAATGTTCTGCAGATCTGTAGAGAGGTCAGTGGTGTAACAATCTGCAGAATATATCACTATGTATCTGTCAGGAGGTAGAGGAGCAATGTTCTGCAGATCTCTAGAGAGGACAGTGGTGTAATAATCTGCAGGATATATCACTATGTATGTCAGGAGGTGGAGGTGCAATGTTCTGCAGATCTGTAGAGAGGTCAGTGGTGTAATAATCTGCAGGATATATCACTATGTATCTGTCAGGAGGTAGAGGAGCAATGTTCTGCAGATCTGTAGAGAGGTCAGTGGTGTAATAATCTGCAGGATATATCACTAAGTATCTGTCAGGAGGTAGAGGAGCAATGTTCTGCAGATCTGTAGAGGTCAGAGGTGTAATAATCTGCAGGATATATCACTATGTATCTGTCAGGAGGTGGAGGAGCGATGTTCTGCAGATCTGTAGAGAGGTCAGTGGTGTAATAGTCTGCAGGATATATCACTAGGTATCTGTCAGGAGGTGGAGGAGCGATGTTCTGCAGATCTGTAGAGAGGTCAGTGGTGTAATAATCTGCAGGATATATCACTGTGTATCGGTCAGGAGGTGGAGGAGCAATGTTCTGCAGATCTGTAGAGGGGTCAGTGGTGTAATAATCTGCAGGATATATCACTGTGTATCTGTCAGGAGGTGGAGGTGCAATGCTCTGCAGATCTGTAGAGAGGTCAGTGGTGTAATAATCTGCAGGATATATCACTATGTATCTGTCAGGAGGTAGAGGAGCAATGTTCTGCAGATCTGTAGAGGGGTCAGTGGTGTAATAATCTGCAGGATATATCACTATGTATCTGTCAGGAGGTAGAGGAGCGATGTTCTGCAGATCTGTAGAGGGGTCAGTGGTGTAATAATCTGCAGGATATATCACTATGTATCTGTCAGGAGGTAGAGGAGCGATGTTCTGCAGATCTGTAGAGAGGTCAGTGGTGTAATAATCTGCAGGATATATCACTATGTATCTGTCAGGAGGTAGAGGAGCGATGTTCTGCAGATCTGTAGAGAGGTCAGTGGTGTAATAATCTGCAGGATATATCACTATGTATCTGTCAGGAGGTAGAGGAGCAATGTTCTGCAGATCTGTAGAGGGGTCAGTGGTGTAATAATCTGCAGGATATATCACTATGTATCTGTCAGGAGGTAGAGGAGCAATGTTCTGCAGATCTGTAGAGAGGTCAGTGGTGTAATAATCTGCAGGATATATCACTATGTATCTGTCAGGAGGTAGAGGAGCAATGTTCTGCAGATCTGTAGAGAGGTCAGTGGTGTAATAATCTGCAGGATATATCACTATGTATCTGTCAGGAGGTAGAGGAGCAATGTTCTGCAGATCTGTAGAGAGGTCAGTGGTGTAATAATCTGCAGGATATATCACTATGTATCTGTCAGGAGGTGGAGGAGCGATGTTCTGCAGATCTGTAGAGAGGTCAGTGGTGTAATAATCTGCAGGATATATCACTATGTATCTGTCAGGAGGTGGAGGAGCAATGTTCTGCAGATCTGTAGAGAGGTCAGTGGTGTAATAATCTGCAGGATATATCACTATGTATCTGTCAGGAGGTAGAGGAGCAATGTTCTGCAGATCTGTAGAGAGGTCAGTGGTGTAATAATCTGCAGGATATATCACTATGTATCTGTCAGGAGGTAGAGGAGCAATGTTCTGCAGATCTGTAGAGAGGTCAGTGGTGTAATAATCTGCAGGATATATCACTATGTATCTGTCAGGAGGTAGAGGAGCAATGTTCTGCAGATCTGTAGAGAGGTCAGTGGTGTAATAATCTGCAGGATATATCACTATGTATCTGTCAGGAGGTAGAGGAGCGATGTTCTGCAGATTATTGATCCTCCGGTCACGTTCTATGTGGAGTTTTGCCCCCGTCCGCTCCACGTGGCGCTGATTACTGCCGTTTCCTGGTGTGACGCGGGGGGGAGGGGCTGTCAATCATCTGTAGAGATCTCTATTCTTCTATTGCTCGGTGTTATCTGCCCGTGCTCTCCATGTTCTTGGCTCCGCCTCCGGCTGGTTAACCCTTTGTGGCTGTTTCTCTCTCGTCAGGTGTTTGGACTCATCTTCACCACGGCGCAGGGTCAGATCCTGGAGCGGTTTGGGGTGCGGCCCGGTAACATCCTCCTGTGCTGCTTCCTGCTGGTCGGCGCCGTCCTCACCGGTACGTTCTGGATTTGCGCGCGCCCTGATCCGCTGATCCGGTCCTGTTCACACATCGCATAAAAACCTGCAAGTCTTTAGTTGTGTATTTTGGTGCGACATTTGACGCTTCATCAGATATGGAGGTCGCAGCGGATTGTCAGACCGCCACTGACTGACGTCGTAATGTACGCCATGTGTGACCATCATTACTGAGTGCCACGTCCCCACCCATCCTGAGAGTGAAGGAGCAGCGGCGCTGGGAACTTCCTGCCGCCCTTGTTCTCCTGATCAGCGGCGCTGGGAACTTCCTGCCGCCCCTTGTGTATGATCAGCGGCGCTGGGAACTTCCTGCCGCCCTTGTTCTCCTGATCAGCGGCGCTGGGAACTTCCTGCCGCCCTTGTTCTCCTGATCAGCGGCGCTGGGAACTTCCTGCCGCCCTTGTGTATGATCAGCGGCGCTGGGAACTTCCTGCCGCCCCTTGTGTATGATCAGCGGCGCTGGGAACTTCCTGCCGCCCTTGTGTATGATCAGCGGCGCTAGGAACTTCCTGCCGCCCTTGTTCTCCTGATCAGCGGCGCTGGGAACTTCCTGCCGCCCTTGTTCTCCTGATCAGCGGCGCTGGGAACTTCCTGCCGCCCTTGTTCTCCTGATCAGCGGCGCTGGGAACTTCCTGCCGCCCTTGTGTATGATCAGCGGCGCTGGGAACTTCCTGCCGCCCCTTGTGTATGATCAGCGGCGCTGGGAACTTCCTGCCGCCCTTGTGTATGATCAGCGGCGCTGGGAACTTCCTGCCGCCCTTGTTCTCCTGATCAGCGGCGCTGGGAACTTCCTGCCGCCCTTGTTCTCCTGATCAGCGGCGCTGGGAACTTCCTGCCGCCCTTGTGTATGATCAGCGGCGCTGGGAACTTCCTGCCGCCCCTTGTGTATGATCAGCGGCGCTGGGAACTTCCTGCCGCCCTTGTGTATGATCAGCGGCGCTGGGAACTTCCTGCCGCCCTTGTGTATGATCAGCGGCGCTGGGAACTTCCTGCCGCCCTTGTGTATGATCAGCGGCGCTGGGAACTTCCTGCCGCCCTTGTTCTCCTGATCAGCGGCGCTGGGAACTTCCTGCCGCCCTTGTTCTCCTGATCAGCGGCGCTGGGAACTTCCTGCCGCCCTTGTTCTCCTGATCAGCGGCGCTGGGAACTTCCTGCCGCCCTTGTGTATGATCAGCGGCGCTGGGAACTTCCTGCCGCCCTTGTGTATGATCAGCGGCGCTGGGAACTTCCTGCCGCCCTTGTTCTCCTGATCAGCGGCGCTGGGAACTTCCTGCCGCCCTTGTTCTCCTGATCAGCGGTGCTGGGAACTTCCTGCCGCCCTTGTGTATGATCAGCGGTCACCCAGCCGTCATGTTGCATACCCTCCTGTGCCCGCGGTCGGGGGAGGTTTCGGCAGCGGTCAGCCCTGTGACGAGGTTGTTGGGACTGGCCGGGGTTACGTTTTCTTCATCTCTGGTTTTTCGTCTCCGCAGCCTTCATTAAGAATGACCTGCGCAGGCAGCGGGCCAATCAGGAGGCGGTGCACGCGGTAAGTACCGGATACTCTCACCACAGCGGCTCCTCCGGGTGTCCAGGACGCGGGTCATGCCGGGGCCACGATGGTCTACGATCCTCACACCAATATTTTACAAGCAGCCCCCCCCCCCCAGCCGCACCTCATCAACAGCTGTCGGGGGAGGCACCGGAGTAGGATCCGCACTCGTGCCGGGGGCTGGGTCTCGGGCATGGAATGGTTTGTTTTTTGGGGGTTATTACCTGGCTGGGGGACTGCGCTCCGTAGAGAGAAGAGAAGTCCAATGTCCCCGCAGATTACACACCGCGCCGCTCCCTATAATCCCCGTTACCCACAATGCTGTGCTGTGATATTGCTCATGACATGGGGGAGGGTGTAGAGCGCTCTCTGGTGACCGCCTATGTTGTTGCAGCTGCTGGTGTCGTGCCATAATGTGGACGTCTAGTACGGCTCTGGCGCAGCCCCTGCTGGTAAGTCGCGTGTACTCGGGGTTAACGCTTGTAATGGCCGGTGGCGGCTCCTCCATGTAACACATTCCCTGACTAACCTCACCCTGCGGGGGCGACTGGACCCCCCCCCCCCCTGCGGGCAACTGGACCCCCCCTGCTGACCCTGCGGGCAACTGGACCCCCCCCTCCCCCCGCTGACCCTGCTTTGTTTGTTTGCCTAGGGGCCCGTACAGGGTCACATGGACTCATGGGAGATTCCAGCTCCTCTCCTGGCCCCGGATCCCTGAGATCTCCGAACCAAAGAGCGGCCGACGGACAATCACGAGAAACAGTTTACACTTTATTTCAAATAAAAAAATGTTCTGGAAAAAATGTGTTGCCGGGTGTTTCCATCAGGGGCCCCTCTCAGGTGGCGGGTCGGTGGTCGGACTTCCATCAGGGGCCCCTCTCCTCAGGTGGCGGGTGGGTGGGGGGGGGGGCGGACTTCCATCAGGGGCCCCTCTCCTCAGGTGGGTGGGAGGGCGGACTTGCATCAGGGGCCCCTCTCCTCAGGTGCGGATCGGTGGGTGGGGGGGCGGACTTCCATCAGGGGCCCCTCTCAGGTGCGGATCGGTGGGTGGGGGGGCGGACTTCCATCAGGGGCCCCTCTCCTCAGGTGGTGGGTGGGGGGCGGACTTCCATCAGGGGCCCCTCTCCTCAGGTGCGGGTCGGTGGGTGGGGGGGCGGACTTCCATCAGGGGCCCCTCTCCTCAGGTGCGGATCGGTGGGTGGGGGGGGGCGGACTTCCATCAGGGGCCCCTCTCCTCAGGTGGCGGGTCGGTGGGCGGACTTCCATCAGGGGCCCCTCTCCTCAGGTGGGTGGGTGGGGGGCGGACTTCCATCAGTTTCTCTTCTTGGTGCTGGAGGGTGGGGGCTCAGGCTGAACCTCCAGAAACTGGAAGCCAATCAACATGCCAAGAATGGAGAAGCCTGCGGGGGAAGGGAGAAGCCTTCATGAGAGGTGTGGCGTACAGGAGTCACGGCTCCGCCTCCCCTGCGGGAGGGACGTTATCCATGGACTTCAGTTTAGGGCAGAGATCTGACACTCTCCAGCCGTTGGGGAAACTACAACTCCCAGCATGCTTTGACAGCCAAAGAATAGGACGACGTTGTGCCGGCCGCGCCCTTTACTGGAAGCGCCGCCATCGTTTTTTCAGTGATGCTTTTTCACATTTAGGGCGGACGGCCGCGCCGTACAGATCGATGACACCGCTAAAGATTTATCACGGGCCGAGTGGTTACGAGCAGCGATCAACAATAGAGCACGTCAATCCGCGCTGGTTTACGTGGCACAACGATCAGGACGGGTTTATACGTCTACATCACCATGTCGGCAGCACAACGCGGCTTATACGGGGAGACGCGGTCAGTGAACGAGCGCTCCAAATCATTGGCCCAGGAAGTGCAGACACCTCCCCTCCCCCATGATCACTACTTTGTCACATGACGAGTGCGCGGAGGTTTCGGTCGGCCGCTCATCTTAGCCCTTGTTCACTTACTGCAGATTTATCATTCATTGATTTATTTTTTTTTTAAACCAAAACCAGGAACGTCGCCTAACCAAATCTACAAGGAAGGCCTCCCGGATTCTGCTTTTAGAGGGCGGGGTCAGCACAGTCATCTTAGGGGAAGGTCACACGGAGCGGCATTGACGTGGCCAACAACAGCACCGGCACCTTGTTCGCCACGGTTGTCTGGTTGCTTGGTAATGGCCACATGTTGTTGAGGGTAAAATGAACGTTTACCTACAAAAAAAGTGCGTCCATAAAGGGTGTACTTATTTATGGCTGCATCATTTTGCAGGTATTCAGCAGCTATCAGATACAGGTACAACTGCTGGCCGCATCTATGCCGCTCCATGGGGTCATCATCTTGTCGTCAGCCCAGTCATCTCATAGTCAAGGGGGTGGAGTCAGCCCAAACATCATAGTCAAGAGGGGCGGGTTCAGCCCAGTCATCATAGTCAAGAGGGGCGGGCTCAGCTCAGTCAAGAGGGGCGGGCTCAGCTCAGTCAAGAGGGGCGGGCTCAGCTCAGTCAAGAGGGGCGGGCTCAGCTCAGTCAAGAGGGGCGGGCTCAGCTCAGTCAAGAGGGGCGGGCTCAGCTCAGTCAAGAGGGGCGGGCTCAGCTCAGTCAAGAGGGGCGGGCTCAGCTCAGTCAAGAGGGGCGGGCTCAGCTCAGTCAAGAGGGGCGGGCTCAGCTCAGTCAAGAGGGGCGGGCTCAGCTCAGTCAAGAGGGGCGGGCTCAGCTCAGTCAAGAGGGGCGGGCTCAGCTCAGTCAAGAGGGGCGGGCTCAGCTCAGTCAAATTGTCAAGAGGGCGGGTTCAGCCTAGTTCTCTCATTGTCAAGGAGGGGTGGGGCCAACTCAGTCATCTCATTTTCAAGAGGGCGAGGTCAGCTCAGTCATCTCATTGTTAGTAGAGGGCGGGGTCAGCTCAGTCATCTCATTGTTAGTAGAGGGCGGGGTCAGCTCAGTCATCTCATTGTTAGTAGAGGGCGGGGTCAGCTCAGTCTTCTCATTGTTAGTAGAGGGCGGTGTCAGCTCATTGTTAGTAGAGGGCGGGGTCAGCTCAGTCATCTCATTGTTAGTAGAGGGCGGGGTCAGCTCAGTCATCTCATTGTTAGTAGAGGGCGGGGCCAGCTCAGTCATCTCATTGTTAGTAGAGGGCGGGGCCAGCTCAGTCATCTCATTGTTAGTAGAGGGCGGGGTCAGCTCAGTCGTCTCATTTGTTAGTAGAGGGCGGGGTCAGCTCAGTCGTCTCATTTGTTAGTAGAGGGCGGGGTCAGCTCATTCATCTCATTGTTAGTAGAGGGCGGTGTCAGCTCATTGTTAGTAGAGGGCGGGGTCAGCTCAGTCATCTCATTGTTAGTAGAGGGCGGGGTCAGCTCAGTTGTCTCATTTGTTAGTAGAGGGCGGGTCAGCTCAGTCGTCTCATTGTTAGTAGAGGGCGGGGTCAGCTCAGTCGTCTCATTGTTAGTAGAGGGCGGGGTCAGCTCAGTCGTCTCATTGTTAGTAGAGGGCGGGGTCAGCTCAGTCGTCTCATTGTTAGTAGAGGGCGGGGTCAGCTCAGTCGTTTCATTTGTTAGTAGAGGGCGGGATCAGCTCATTGTTAGAGGGCGGGGTCAGCTCATTGTTAGTAGAGGGCGGGGTCAGCTCAGTCATCTCATTGTTAGTAGAGGGCGGGGCCAGCTCAGTCGTCTTATTGTTAGTAGAGGGCGGGGCCAGCTCAGTCGTCTCATTGTTAGTAGAGGGCGGGGTCAGCTCAGTCGTCTCATTTGTTAGTAGAGGGCGGGGTCAGCTCAGTCGTCTCATTTGTTAGTAGAGGGCGGGGTCAGCTCAGTCGTCTCATTTGTTAGTAGAGGGCGGGGTCAGCTCATTCATCTCATTGTTAGTAGAGGGCGAGGTCAGCTCAGTCATCTCATTGTTAGTAGAGGGCGGGGTCAGCTCAGTCGTCTCATTTGTTAGTAGAGGGCGGGGTCAGCTCATTGTTAGTAGAGGGCGGGGTCAGCTCAGTCATCTCATTGTTAGTAGAGGGCGGGGTCAGCTCATTGTTAGTAGAGGGCGGGGTCAGCTCAGTCATCTCATTGTTAGTAGAGGGCGGGGCCAGCTCAGTCGTCTCATTGTTAGTAGAGGGCGGGGCCAGCTCAGTCGTCTCATTGTTAGTAGAGGGCGGGGTCAGCTCAGTCGTCTCATTTGTTAGTAGAGGGCGGGGTCAGCTCAGTCGTCTCATTTGTTAGTAGAGGGCGGGGTCAGCTCATTCATCTCATTGTTAGTAGAGGGCGAGGTCAGCTCAGTCATCTCATTGTTAGTAGAGGGCGGGGTCAGCTCAGTCGTCTCATTTGTTAGTAGAGGGCGGGGTCAGCTCATTGTTAGTAGAGGGCGGGGTCAGCTCAGTCATCTCATTGTTAGTAGAGGGCGGGGTCAGCTCAGTTGTCTCATTTGTTAGTAGAGGGCGGGTCAGCTCAGTCGTCTCATTGTTAGTAGAGGGCGGGGTCAGCTCAGTCGTCTCATTGTTAGTAGAGGGCGGGGTCAGCTCAGTCGTCTCATTGTTAGTAGAGGGCGGGGTCAGCTCAGTCGTCTCATTGTTAGTAGAGGGCGGGGTCAGCTCAGTCGTTTCATTTGTTAGTAGAGGGCGGGATCAGCTCATTGTTAGAGGGCGGGGTCAGCTCATTGTTAGTACAGGGCGGGGTCAGCTCATTGTTAGTAGAGGGCGGGGTCAGCTCAGTCGTCTCATTGTTATTAGAGGGCCAGCAGCACGCGGCAAGACCACAAATTACTCACTTGCAACCATCAATGGCGCCATGATGCCGATCGTCACGTGTGCAGTGTGGTAAACCCAGACCTCAGACAGGAAGTGCGCCAAAGCCATGATGAACGTCCACAGGGTGATGTGATAGAGCCTGAGGGCAGAAAAAGCCAACGTGAGCACAGAGCGGGGGATGGGAGCAGCCGGCGGGTTACAGCTAAACACTTACGTTTTATTCTGGATATCTATGGCGCAGGTGCATCGTATCACAGAGGAGAGCAGCGTCCACACGCCAAAGGTCCGAGCCTGCAGACCGTTCACTGCAGAAGGAGTCAGGGGTTATATTGTCACGTGAGCCCACCCCCTATATATACACACCCCTCCCCTGCAGAGC
Organism: Rhinoderma darwinii; assembly: GCF_050947455.1. Classification (NCBI taxonomy): domain Eukaryota; kingdom Metazoa; phylum Chordata; class Amphibia; order Anura; family Rhinodermatidae; genus Rhinoderma; species Rhinoderma darwinii. The sequence continues at coordinate 53,714 of NW_027464419.1, forward strand.
TAGTGATCATATACATACACCCCCTGACATGCGCAGGGGGCGGGGCTTACCATGCTGGGGTTTCCCTGTATACAGCTTGTCACTGAGGAAGCTGTGGTCCCTGAAGCTCTGGAGCGTGTTCCCTGCCGCAATAATAGCGACCACCATCAGCCAACTGCGCAACACGGCGAGATAGCGACTCATCCCGAACACCACGAATCCTGCAGAGAGGACGCGGGGTTAATATACAGCTGACAGCACGCCCAACCAGGACCCTCCTCTGCCCCCCATATATACAAGTATATCATGTACACCCCCCCCGCACTGTATATAATGTACACCCCCCCGCACTGTATATAATGTACACCCCCCCGCACTGTATATAATGTACACCCCTCCCCCCCAAATATAAAAGTATATTATGTACACCCCTCCCCCGCACTGTATATAATCTCCGCCCCTCTGCTATATCATATCTCTCCTTCTCGCCCGGCTATGCAACTCCTGCATCCAGTCTGCCAAAAGCGTGTGGGAAACGTGTTGTGGAGCGCGGCAGGGCGGCATTACGGAGCGCGGCGGGGCGGCACTACGGAGCGCGGCAGGGCGGCATTACGGAGCGCGGCGGCATTACGGAGCGCGGCGGGGCCGGCATTACGGAGCGCGGCGGCGGCAGTATTATGGAGCATGGCGGCGGCAGTATTATGGAGCGCGGCGGCGGCAGTATTATGGAGCGCGGCGGAGGCAGCATTATGGAGCATGGCGGCGGCAGTATTATGGAGCATGGCGGCGGCAGTATTATGGAGCGCGGCGGCGGCAGTATTATGGAGCGCGGTGGCGGCAGTATTATGGAGCGCGGCGGCGGCAGTATTATGGAGCATGGCGGCGGCAGTATTATGGAGCGCGGCGGCGGCAGTATTATGGAGCGCGGTGGCGGCAGTATTATGGAGCGCGGCGGCGGCAGTATTATGGAGCGCGGCGGCGGCAGTATTATGGAGCATGGGGCGGCAGTATTATGGAGCATGCGGCGGCAGTATTATGGAGCGCGGCGGCGGCAGTATTATGGAGCGCGGCGGCGGCAGTATTATGGAGCGCGGCGGAGGCAGTATTATGGAGCATGGGGCGGCAGTATTATGGAGCATGGCGGAGGCAGTATTATGGAGCATGGCGGCGGCAGTATTATGGAGCATGGGGCGGCAGTATTATGGAGCATGGCGGCGGCAGTATTATGGAGCATGGCGGCGGCAGTATTATGGAGCATGGCGGAGGCAGTATTATGGAGCATGGGGCGGCAGTATTATGGAGCATGGCGGAGGCAGTATTATGGAGCATGGCGGAGGCAGTATTATGGAGCATGGCGGAGGCAGTATTATGGAGCATGGCGGCGGCAGTATTATGGAGCGCGGCGGCGGCAGTATTATGGAGCATGGCGGCGGCAGCATTATGGAGCATGGCGGAGGCAGCATTATGGAGCATGGCGGAGGCAGCATTATGGAGCATGGCGGAGGCAGCATTATGGAGCATGGCAGCGGCAGTATTATGGAGCATGGCGGCGGCAGTATTATGGAGCATGGCGGCGGCAGCATTATGGAGCATGGCGGAGGCAGCAATATGGAGCATGGCGGAGGCAGCATTATGGAGCATGGCGGCGGCAGTATTATGGAGCATGGCGGCGGCAGCATTATGGAGCGCGGCGGAGGCAGTATTATGGAGCGCGGCGGTGGCAGCATTATGGAGCGCGGCGGCGGCAGTATTATGGAGCATGGCGGAGGCAGTATTATGGAGCATGGCGGCGGCAGTATTATGGAGCGCGGCGGCGGCAGTATTATGGAGCATGGCGGCGGCAGTATTATGGAGCATGGGGCGGCAGTATTATGGAGCATGGGGCGGCAGTATTATGGAGCATGGGGCGGCAGTATTATGGAGCATGGCGGCGGCAGTATTATGGAGCGCGGCGGCGGCAGTATTATGGAGCATGGCGGAGGCAGCATTATGGAGCATGGCGGAGGCAGTATTATGGAGCATGGCGGCGGCAGTATTATGGAGCGCGGCGGAGGCAGTATTATGGAGCATGGGGCGGCAGTATTATGGAGCATGGCGGAGGCAGTATTATGGAGCATGGCGGCGGCAGTATTATGGAGCATGGGGCGGCAGTATTATGGAGCATGGCGGCGGCAGTATTATGGAGCATGGCGGCGGCAGTATTATGGAGCATGGCGGCGGCAGTATTATGGAGCATGGCGGAGGCAGTATTATGGAGCATGGCGGCGGCAGTATTATGGAGCGCGGCGGCGGCAGTATTATGGAGCATGGGGCGGCAGTATTATGGAGCGCGGCGGAGGCAGTATTATGGAGCATGGCGGAGGCAGTATTATGGAGCATGGCGGCGGCAGTATTATGGAGCATGGGGCGGCAGTATTATGGAGCATGGCGGAGGCAGTATTATGGAGCATGGCGGCGGCAGTATTATGGAGCATGGCGGCGGCAGTATTATGGAGCATGGCGGAGGCAGCATTATGGAGCATGGCGGAGGCAGCATTATGGAGCATGGCGGAGGCAGCATTATGGAGCATGGCGGAGGCAGCATTATGGAGCATGGCGGCGGCAGTATTATGGAGCATGGCGGCGGCAGTATTATGGAGCATGGCGGCGGCAGCATTATGGAGCATGGCGGAGGCAGCATTATGGAGCATGGCGGAGGCAGCATTATGGAGCATGGCGGCGGCAGTATTATGGAGCATGGCGGCGGCAGCATTATGGAGCGCGGCGGAGGCAGTATTATGGAGCGCGGCGGTGGCAGCATTATGGAGCGCGGCGGCGGCAGTATTATGGAGCATGGCGGAGGCAGCATTATGGAGCGCGGCGGAGGCAGTATTATGGAGCGCGGCGGAGGCAGCATTATGGAGCGCGGCGGAGGCAGTATTATGGAGAATGGCGGAGGCAGTATTATGGAGAATGGCGGAGGCAGTATTATGGAGAATGGCGGAGGCAGTATTATGGAGAATGGCGGAGGCAGTATTATGGAGCGCGGCGGAGGCAGCATTATGGAGCGCGGCGGAGGCAGTATTATGGAGAATGGCGGAGGCAGTATTATGGAGAATGGCGGAGGCAGCATTATGGAGCGCAGCGGAGGCAGTATTATGGAGAATGGCGGAGGCAGTATTATGGAGAATGGCGGAGGCAGTATTATGGAGAATGGCGGAGGCAGCATTATGGAGCGCAGCGGAGGCAGTATTATGGAGCGCGGCGGAGGCAGTATTATGGAGAATGGCGGAGGCAGTATTATGGAGAATGGCGGAGGCAGTATTATGGAGCGCGGCGGAGGCAGCATTATGGAGCGCGGCGGAGGCAGTATTATGGAGAATGGCGGAGGCAGTATTATGGAGAATGGCGGAGGCAGCATTATGGAGCGCGGCGGAGGCAGTATTATGGAGAATGGCGGAGGCAGTATTATGGAGAATGGCGGAGGCAGCATTATGGAGCGCGGCGGAGGCAGTATTATGGAGAATGGCGGAGGCAGTATTATGGAGAATGGCGGAGGCAGTATTATGGAGCGCGGCGGAGGCAGCATTATGGAGCGCGGCGGAGGCAGTATTATGGAGAATGGCGGAGGCAGTATTATGGAGAATGGCGGAGGCAGCATTATGGAGCGCAGCGGAGGCAGTATTATGGAGAATGGCGGAGGCAGTATTATGGAGAATGGCGGAGGCAGTATTATGGAGAATGGCGGAGGCAGCATTATGGAGCGCAGCGGAGGCAGTATTATGGAGCGCGGCGGAGGCAGTATTATGGAGAATGGCGGAGGCAGTATTATGGAGCGCGGCGGAGGCAGCATTATGGAGCGCGGCGGAGGCAGTATTATGGAGAATGGCGGAGGCAGTATTATGGAGAATGGCGGAGGCAGCATTATGGAGCGCGGCGGAGGCAGTATTATGGAGAATGGCGGAGGCAGTATTATGGAGAATGGCGGAGGCAGCATTATGGAGCGCGGCGGAGGCAGTATTATGGAGCGCGGCGGAGGCAGTATTATGGAGCGCGGCGGCGGCAGTATTATGGAGCGCGGCGGAGGCAGCATTATGGAGCATGGCGGAGGCAGCATTATGGAGCGCGGCGGAGGCAGTATTATGGAGCGCGGCGGCGGCAGTATTATGGAGCATGGCGGAGGCAGCATTATGGAGCGCGGCGGAGGCAGTATTATGGAGCGCGGCGGCGGCAGTATTATGGAGCATGGCGGAGGCAGCATTATGGAGCGCGGCGGCGGCAGTATTATGGAGAATGGTGGAGGCAGCATTATGGAGCGCGGCGGAGGTAGTATTATGGAGCGCGGCGGAGGCAGCATTATGGAGCGCGGCGGAGGCAGCATTATGGAGCGCGGCGGAGGCAGTATTATGGAGTGCGGCGGAGGCAGTATTATGGAGCGCGGCGGAGGCAGCATTATGGAGCGCGGCGGAGGCAGCATTATGGAGCGCGGCGGAGGCAGTATTATGGAGCATGGCGGAGGCAGTATTATGGAGCATTACGGAGGCAGTATTATGGAGCATGGCGGAGGCAGCATTATGGAGCATGGCGGAGGCAGCATTATGGAGCGCGGCGGAGGCAGTATTATGGAGCACCGTAAAAAAATGTAAACCCACTTGTGATCAAAAAGTCCCATGTACCAATAAAAACGACCGCTCGTCCCGCAAACAATAAGCCCGCCCACCGCTCAATGCACGGAAAAATAAAACAGTTATGGCTCTTGGAATGCGGGGAGTGAAAAACAAAAGTCAAAAAATGGCTTCGTCCCGAAGGGGTTAAAAGGTTTCCGTTTGTTTCTGGATGTTCGGATTACGGGTCACATGTTGCGTATTACGTGCGGTTTTGCGTGATCGAGTCTATGAGATTCCAGGAAACCTCATGTAACGCTGCCGGATTTTTCGGGACTGAAGTTGACCTGCGGAGCGTTTCTTAGAATCCGCGGCGTGACTTATTTTGCGTTTTTGCTTGTGAATTGTATCTGCCGGATTTTGTGCAAAACGCACCGAAAAACGCAACAAAAGCCGATCATTAGGCGCGGAATTATGTGCGAATACCTGCGGTTTTGATGCAGATTTTCCTCAGCAAATTACATAACGTGCGAACTGACCCTAAAGGTGGGAAAAGCTCCGAAATGATTCATCTTGTACCGATTATGTAACAAAAACCTCCTCCCCCTCTCACCTGTGCTCCCGGCCGGTGTATGGTCTCCTCCCCCTCTCACCTGTGCTCCCGGCCGGTGTATGGTCTCCTCCCCCTCTCACCTGTGCTCCCGGCCGGTGTATGGTCTCCTCCCCTTCTCACCTGTGCTCCCGGCCGGTGTATAGTCTCCTCCCCCTCTCACCTGTGCTCCCGGCCGGTGTATGGTCTCCGCCCCCTCTCACCGGTGCTCCCGGCCGGTGTATGGTCTCCTCCCCCTCTCACCGGTGCTCCCGGCCGGTGTATGGTGGTCTCCCCCTCTCACCGGTGCTCCCGGCCGGTGTATAATCTCCTCCCCCTCTCACCTGTGCTCCCGGCCGGTGTATGGTCTCCTCCCCCTCTCATCTGTGCTCCCGGCCGGTGTATGGTCTCCTCCCCCTCTCACCTGTGCTCCCGGCCGGTGTATGGTCTCCTCCCCCTCTCACCTGTGCTCCCGGCCGGTGTATGGTCTCCTCCCCCTCTCACCGGTGCTCCCGGCCGGTGTATGGTCTCCTCCCCCTCTCACCTGTGCTCCCGGCCGGTGTATAGTCTCCTCCCCCTCTCACCTGTGCTCCCGGCCGGTGTATAATCTCCTCCCCCTCTCACCTGTGCTCCCGGCCGGTGTATGGTCTCCTCCCCCTCTCACCTGTGCTCCCGGCCGGTGTATGGTCTCCTCCCCCTCTCACCTGTGCTCCCGGCCGGTGTATGGTCTCCTCCCCCTCTCACCGGTGCTCCCGGCCGGTGTATGGTCTCCTCCCCCTCTCACCGGTGCATGGTCTCCTCCCCCTCTCACCTGTGCTCCCGGCCGGTGTATGGTCTCCTCCCCCTCTCACCGGTGCTCCCGGCCGGTGTATGGTCTCCTCCCCCTCTCACCGGTGCTCCCGGCCGGTGTATGGTCTCCTCCCCCTCTCACCGGTGCTCCCGGCCGGTGTATGGTGGTCTCCCCCTCTCACCGGTGCTCCCGGCCGGTGTATAATCTCCTCCCCCTCTCACCTGTGCTCCCGGCCGGTGTATGATCTCCTCCCCCTCTCACCTGTGCTCCCGGCCGGTGTACGATCTCCTCCCCCTCTCACCTGTGCTCCCGGCCGGTGTATGGTCTCCTCCCCCTCTCACCTGTGCTCCCGGCCGGTGTATGGTCTCCTCCCCCTCTCACCTGTGCTCCCGGCCGGTGTATAATCTCCTCCCCCTCTCACCTGTGCTCCCGGCCGGTGTATGGTCTCCTCCCCCTCTCACCTGTGCTCCCGGCCGGTGTATGGTCTCCTCCCCCTCTCACCGGTGCTCCCGGCCGGTGTATGGTCTCCTCCCCCTCTCACCGGTGCTCCCGGCCGGTGTATGGTCTCCTCCCCCTCTCACCGGTGCTCCCGGCCGGTGTATGGTCTCCTCCCCCTCTCACCGGTGCTCCCGGCCGGTGTATGGTCTCCTCCCCCTCTCACCGGTGCTCCCGGCCGGTGTATGGTGGTCTCCCCCTCTCACCGGTGCTCCCGGCCGGTGTATAATCTCCTCCCCCTCTCACCTGTGCTCCCGGCCGGTGTATAATCTCCTCCCCCTCTCACCTGTGCTCCCGGCCGGTGTATGATCTCCTCCCCCTCTCACCTGTGCTCCCGGCCGGTGTATGGTCTCCTCCCCCTCTCACCGGTGCTCCCGGCCGGTGTATGGTCTCCTCCCCCTCTCACCGGTGCTCCCGGCCGGTGTATGGTGGTCTCCCCCTCTCACCGGTGCTCCCGGCCGGTGTATAATCTCCTCCCCCTCTCACCTGTGCTCCCGGCCGGTGTATAATCTCCTCCCCCTCTCACCTGTGCTCCCGGCCGGTGTATGATCTCCTCCCCCTCTCACCTGTGCTCCCGGCCGGTGTATGGTCTCCTCCCCCTCTCACCTGTGCTCTCGGCCGGTGTATGGTCTCCTCCCCCTCTCACCTGTGCTCCCGGCCGGTGGATGGTCTCCTCCCCCTCTCACCTGTGCTCTCGGCCGGTGTATGGTCTCCTCCCCCTCTCACCTGTGCTCCCGGCCGGTGGATGGTCTCCTCCCCCTCTCACCGGTGCTCCCGGCCGGTGGATGGTCTCCTCCCCCTCTCACCGGTGCTCCCGGCCGGTGTATGGTCTCCTCCCCCTCTCACCGGTGCATGGTCTCCTCCCCCTCTCACCGGTGCTCCCGGCCGGTGTATGGTCTCCTCCCCCTCTCACCGGTGCTCCCGGCCGGTGTATGGTCTCCTCCCCCTCTCACCGGTGCTCCCGGCCGGTGTATGGTCTCCTCCCCCTCTCACATGTGCTCCCGGCCGGTGTATGGTCTCCTCCCCCTCTCACCGGTGCTCCCGGCCGGTGTATGGTCTCCTCCCCCTCTCACCTGTGCTCCCGGCCGGTGTATGGTCTCCTCCCCCTCTCACCTGTGCTCCCGGCCGGTGTATGGTCTCCTCCCCCTCTCACCTGTGCTCCCGGCCGGTGTATGGTCTCCTCCCCCTCTCACCTGTGCTCCCGGCCGGTGTATGGTCTCCTCCCCCTCTCACCGGTGCTCCCGGCCGGTGTATGGTCTCCTCCCCCTCTCACCGGTGCTCCCGGCCGGTGTATGGTCTCCTCCCCCTCTTACCTGTGCTCCCGGCCGGTGTATGGTCTCCTCCCCCTCTCACCTGTGCTCCCGGCCGGTGTATGGTCTCCTCCCCCTCTCACCTGTGCTCCCGGCCGGTGTATAGTCTCCTCCCCCTCTCACCTGTGCTCCCGGCCGGTGTATGGTCTCCTCCCCCTCTCACCTGTGCTCCCGGCCGGTGTATAATCTCCTCCCCCTCTCACCTGTGCTCCCGGCCGGTGTATGGTCTCCTCCCCCTCTCACCTGTGCTCCCGGCCGGTGTATAGTCTCCTCCCCCTCTCACCTGTGCTCCCGGCCGGTGTATAGTCTCCTCCCCCTCTCACCTGTGCTCCCGGCCGGTGTATGGTATCCTCCCCCTCTCACCTGTGCGCCCGGCCGGTGTATAGTCTCCTCCCCCTCTCACCTGTGCTCCCGGCCGGTGTATGGTGGTCTCCCCCTCTCACCGGTGCTCCCGGCCGGTGTATAGTCTCCTCCCCCTCTCACCTGTGCTCCCGGCCGGTGTATAATCTCCTCCCCCTCTCACCTGTGCTCCCGGCCGGTGTATGGTCTCCTCCCCCTCTCACCTGTGCTCCCGGCCGGTGTATGGTCTCCTCCCCCTCTCACCTGTGCTCCCGGCCGGTGTATAGTCTCCTCCCCCTCTCACCTGTGCTCCCGGCCGGTGTATAGTTTCCTCCCCCTCTCACCTGTGCTCCCGGCCGGTGTATAGTCTCCTCCCCCTCTCACCTGTGCTCCCGGCCGGTGTATAGTCTCCTCCCCCTCTCACCTGTGCTCCCGGCCGGTGTATAGTTTCCTCCCCCTCTCACCTGTGCTCCCGGCCGGTGTATAATCTCCTCCCCCTCTCACCCGCACATCAATGATAATCATAATCTCACCTCACTACTCTGGCCCCGCCTACCCAATCACAGCCGCCAATAACACGTCGCCACGCCCACTTAACGCGCAAAACTGCAGCGAGGAGCGCCATGTATAAGGAGGCACCCGGAAGTTTGGGATCAATCTGACGGATGTGACGTAGTGGTTGTTGTGGTAACGAGAGAAGCAAAGACATTTCTCTGGCAGCAATGCCCAGCCAGGTGACCCGAGCGCCCGCTGACCCGCTGTGCCCTGCTGAGGAGGATTATGGGTGAGTACATGATCGTACTGGACTGCAAATGACTGAAAATCAGTGACGTCAGCAGGGTACAAGTAAATGACATCCAGCAGTCCAGTGTGTATAGGAGCCTGTGTAGTGCGTCACGGCAAATTTTTCTTTTAAGCCACGCCTCTAATCCCACCCAATCCCCGCCCATACACACCCGATGCTGCCTCCACACAGTATAATGTCCCCATAGCTGCCTCCACACAGTATAATGTCCCCATAGCTGCCTCCACACAGTATAATGCCCCATAGCTGCCTCCACACAGTATAATGTCCCCATAGCTGCCTCCACACAGTATAATGTCCCCATAGCTGCCTCCACACAGTATAATGCCCCCATAACTGCCTCCACACAGTATAATGCCCCCATAGCTGCCCCCACACAGTATAATGTCCCCATAGCTGCCTCCACACAGTATAATGTCCCCATAGCTGCCTCCACACAGTATAAGGTTCCCATAGCTGCCCCCACACAGTATAATGTCCCCATAGCTGCCGCCACACAGTATAATGCCCCCATAGCTGCCTCCACACAGTATAATATCCCCATAGCTGCCTCCACACAGTATAATATCCCCATAGCTGCCCCCACACAGTATAATGTCCCCATAGCTGCCCCCACACAGTATAATGTCCCATAGCTGCCCCCACACAGTATAATGCCCCCATAGCTGCCCCCACACAGTATAATGCCCCCATAGCTGCCTCCACACAGTATAATGTCCCCATAGCTGCCTCCACACAGTATAATGTCCCATAGCTGCCTCCACACAGTATAATGCCCCCATAGCTGCCCCCACACAGTATAATGCCCCCATAGCTGCCTCCACACAGTATAATGTCCCCATAGCTGCCTCCACACAGTATAATGTCCCCATAGCTGCCTCCACACAGTATAATGTCCCATAGCTGCCCCCACAGTATAATGTCCCCATAGCTGCCTCCACACAGTATAATGTCCCATAGCTGCCTCCACACAGTATAATGTCTCCATAGCTGCCCCCACACAGTATAATGCCCCCATAGCTGCCTCCACACAGTATAATGTCCCATAGCTGCCTCCACACAGTATAATGCCCCCATAGCTGCCTCCACACAGTATAATGTCCCATAGCTGCCTCCACACAGTATAATGCCCCCATAGCTGCCTCCACACAGTATAATGTCCCCATAGCTGCCTCCACACAGTATAATGCCCCCATAGCTGCCCCCACACAGTATAATGTCCCTATAGCTGCCCCCACACAGTATAATGCCCCCATAGCTGCCTCCACACAGTATAATGTCCCCATAGCTGCCGCCACACAGTATAATGCCCCCATAGCTGCCTCCACACAGTATAATATCCCCATAGCTGCCTCCACACAGTATAATATCCCCATAGCTGCCCCCACACAGTATAATGTCCCCATAGCTGCCCCCACACAGTATAATGTCCCCATAGCTGCCTCCACACAGTATAATATCCCCATAGCTGCCCCCACAGTATAATGCCCCCATAGCTGCCCCCACACAGTATAATATCCCCATAGCTGCCTCCACACAGTATAATGCCCCCATAGCTGCCCCCACAGTATAATGTCCCCATAGCTGCCTCCACAGTATAATGTCCTCATAGCTGCCCCCACACAGTATAATGTCCCCATAGCTGCCCCCACAGTATAATGTCCCCATAGCTGCCTCCACACAGTATAATATCCCCATAGCTGCCTCCACAGTATAATGTCCCCATAGCTGCCTCCACACAGTATAATGTCCCCATAGCTGCCCCCACACAGTATAATATCCCCATAGCTGCCTCCACACAGTATAATGCCCCCATAGCTGCCCCCACACAGTATAATGTCCCCATAGCTGCCCCCACACAGTATAATGTCCCCATAGCTGCCTCCACACAGTATAATGCCCCCATAGCTGCCCCCACACAGTATAATGCCCCCATAGCTGCCTCCACACAGTATAATGTCCCCATAGCTGCCCCCACACAGTATAATGTCCCCATAGCTGCCTCCACACAGTATAATGTCCCCATATCTGCCTCCACACAGTATAATGTCCCCATAGCTGCCTCCACACAGTATAATGTCCCCATAGCTGCCCCCACACAGTATAATGCCCCCATAGCTGCCCCCACACAGTATAATGCCCCCATAGCTGCCCCCACACAGTATAATGTCCCCATAGCTGCCTCCACACAGTATAATGCCCCCATAACTGCCTCCACACAGTATAATGCCCCCATAGCTGCCTCCACACAGTATAATATCCCCATAGCTGCCTCCACACAGTATAATGTCCCCATAGCTGCCTCCACACAGTATAATGTCCCCATAGCTGCCTCCACACAGTATAATGCCCCCATAACTGCCTCCACACAGTATAATGCCCCCATAGCTGCCTCCACACAGTATAATATCCCCATAGCTGCCTCCACACAGTATAATGTCCCCATAGCTGCCTCCACACAGTATAATGTCCCCATAGCTGCCCCCACACAGTATAATGTCCCCATAGCTGCCCCCACACAGTATAATGCCCCCATAGCTGCCTCCACACAGTATAATGTCCCCATAGCTGCCTCCACACAGTATAATGTCCCCATAACTGCCTCCACACAGTATAATATCCCCATAGCTGCCCCCACACAGTATAATGTCCCCATAGCTGCCTCCACACAGTATAATGTCCCCATAGCTGCCTCCACACAGTATAATGCCCCCATAGCTGCCTCCACACAGTATAATGTCCCCATAGCTGCCTCCACACAGTATAATGCCCCCATAGCTGCCTCCACACAGTATAATGCCCCCATAACTGCCTCCACAGTATAATGTCCCCATAGCTGCCCCCACACAGTATAATGTCCCCATAGCTGCCCCCACACAGTATAATGTCCCCATAGCTGCCTCCACACAGTATAATGTCCCCATAGCTGCCTCCACACAGTATAATGTCCCCATAGCTGCCTCCACACAGTATAATGTCCCCATAGCTGCCTCCACACAGTATAATGTCCCCATAGCTGCCTCCACACATTATAATGTCCCCATAGCTGCCCCCACACAGTATAATGTCCCCATAGCTGCCCCCACACAGTATAATGTCCCCATAGCTGCCTCCACACAGTATAATGCCCTCATAGCTGCCCCCACACAGTATAATGTCCCCATAGCTGCCTCCACACAGTATAATGTCCCCATAGCTGCCTCCACACAGTATAATGTCCCCATAGCTGCCCCCACACAGTATAATGTCCCCATAGCTGCCTCCACACAGTATAATGCCCCCATAGCTGCCTCCACACAGTATAATGCCCCCATAGCTGCCTCCACACAGTATAATGTCCCCATAGCTGCCCCCACACAGTATAATGCCCCCATAGCTGCCTCCACACAGTATAATGTCCCCATAGCTGCCTCCACACAGTATAATGCCCTCATAGCTGCCCCCACACAGTATAATGTCCCCATAGCTGCCTCCACACAGTATAATGTCCCCATAGCTGCCTCCACACAGTATAATGTCCCCATAGCTGCCCCCACACAGTATAATGTCCCCATAGCTGCCTCCACACAGTATAATGCCCCCATAGCTGCCTCCACACAGTATAATGCCCCCATAGCTGCCTCCACACAGTATAATGTCCCCATAGCTGCCCCCACACAGTATAATGCCCCCATAGCTGCCTCCACACAGTATAATGTCCCCATAGCTGCCTCCACACAGTATAATGTCCCCATAGCTGCCTCCACACAGTATAATGTCCCCATAGCTGCCTCCACACAGTATAATGCCCCCATAGCTGCCTCCACACAGTATAATGTCCCCATAGCTGCCTCCACACAGTATAATGTCCCCATAACTGCCCCCACACAGTATAATGTCCCCATAGCTGCCTCCACACAGTATAATGTCCCCATAGCTGCCTCCACACAGTATAATACCCCATAGCTGCCTCCACACAGTATAATGTCCCCATAGCTGCCTCCACACAGTATAATGTCCCCATAGCTGCCTCCACACAGTATAATGTCCCCATAGCTGCCTCCACAGTATAATGTCCCCATAGCTGCCTCCACACAGTATAATGTCCTCATAGCTGCCTCCACACAGTATAATGTCCCCATAGCTGCCTCCACACAGTATAATGTCCTCATAGCTGCCGCCACACAGTATAATGCCCCCATAGCTGCCGCCACACAGTATAATGCCCCCATAGCTGCCTCCACACAGTATAATGTCCCCATAGCTGCCTCCACACAGTATAATGTCCCCATAGCTGCCCCACACAGTATAATGTCCCCATAGCTGCCCCCACACAGTATAATGTCCCCATAGCTGCCTCCACACAGTATAATGTCCCCATAGCTGCCTCCACACAGTATAATGTCCCCATAGCTGCCTCCACACAGTATAATGTCCCCATAGCTGCCTCCACACAGTATAATGTCCCCATAGCTGCCTCCACACAGTATAATGTCCCCATAACTGCCCTCCACACAGTATAATGCCCCATAGCTGCCTCCACACAGTATAATGTCCCCATAGCTGCCTCCACACAGTATAATGTCCCCATAGCTGCCTCCACACAGTATAATGCCCCATAGCTGCCTCCACACAGTATAATGTCCCCATAGCTGCCTCCACACAGTATAATGTCCCCATAGCTGCCTCCACACAGTATAATGCCCCCCATAGCTGCCTCCACACAGTATAATGTCCCCATAGCTGCCTCCACACAGTATAATGCCCCCATAGCTGCCTCCACACAGTATAATGCCCCCATAGCTGCCTCCACACAGTATAATGTCCCCATAGCTGCCCCCACACAGTATAATGTCCCCATAGCTGCCTCCACACAGTATAATGTCCCCATAGCTGCCCCCACACAGTATAATGTCCCCATAGCTGCCTCCACACAGTATAATGTCCCCATAGCTGCCTCCACACAGTATAATGTCCCCATAGCTGCCTCCACACAGTATAATACCCCCATAGCTGCCCCCACACAGTATAATGTCCCCATAGCTGCCCCCACACAGTATAATGCCCCCATAGCTGCCTCCACACAGTATAATGTCCCCATAGCTGCCTCCACACAGTATAATGCCCCCATAGCTGCCCCCACACAGTATAATGTCCCCATAACTGCCTCCACACAGTATAATGCCCCCATAGCTGCCTCCACACAGTATAATGCCCCCATAGCTGCCTCCACACAGTATAATGCCCCCATAACTGCCTCCACACAGTATAATGTCCCCATAGCTGCCTCCACAGTATAATGTCCCCATAGCTGCCTCCACACAGTATAATGTCCCCATAGCTGCCTCCACACAGTATAATGTCCCCATAGCTGCCCCCACACAGTATAATGCCCCCATAGCTGCCTCCACACAGTATAATGTCCCCATAGCTGCCTCCACACAGTATAATGCCCCCATAGCTGCCCCCACACAGTATAATGTCCCCATAACTGCCTCCACACAGTATAATGCCCCATAGCTGCCTCCACACAGTATAATGCCCCCATAGCTGCCTCCACACAGTATAATGCCCCCATAACTGCCTCCACACAGTATAATGTCCCCATAGCTGCCTCCACAGTATAATGTCCCCATAGCTGCCTCCACACAGTATAATGTCCCCATAGCTGCCTCCACACAGTATAATGTCCCCATAGCTGCCTCCACACAGTATAATGCCCCCATAGCTGCCCCCACACAGTATAATGCCCCCATAGCTGCCCCCACACAGTATAATGTCCCCATAGCTGCCTCCACACAGTATAATGTCCCCATAGCTGCCTCCACACAGTATAATATCCCCATAGCTGCCTCCACACAGTATAATGTCCCCATAGCTGCCTCCACACAGTATAATGTCCCCATAGCTGCCTCCACACAGTATAATGTCCCCATAGCTGCCTCCACACAGTATAATGTCCCCATAGCTGCCTCCACACAGTATAATGTCCCCATAGCTGCCTCCACACAGTATAATGTCCCCATAGCTGCCTCCACAGTATAATGTCCCCATAGCTGCCTCCACACAGTATAATGTCCCCATAGCTGCCTCCACACAGTATAATGTCCCCATAGCTGCCTCCACACAGTATAATGTCCCCATAGCTGCCTCCACACAGTATAATGCCCCCATAGCTGCCTCCACACAGTATAATGCCCCATAGCTGCCCCCACACAGTATAATGCCCCCATAGCTGCCTCCACACAGTATAATGTCCCCATAGCTGCCTCCACACAGTATAATGTCCCCATAGCTGCCTCCACACAGTATAATATACCCCCATAGCTGCCTCCACACAGTATAATGCCCCATAGCTGCCCCCACACAGTATAATGTCCTCATAGCTGCCTCCACACAGTATAATGCCCCCATAGCTGCCCCACACAGTATAATGTCCTCATAGCTGCCTCCACACAGTATAATGCCCCCATAGCTGCCCCACACAGTATAATGTCCTCATAGCTGCCCCACACAGTATAATGTCCTCATAGCTGCCTCCACACAGTATAATGTCCTCATAGCTGCCTCCACACAGTATAATGCCCCCATAGCTGCCCCACACAGTATAATGTCCTCATAGCTGCCCCCACACAGTATAATGTCCTCATAGCTGCCTCCACACAGTATAATGTCCCCATAGCTGCCTCCACACAGTATAATGCCCCCATAGCTGCCTCCACACAGTATAATGCCCCCATAGCTGCCTCCACACAGTATAATGACCCCATAACTGCCCCCACACAGTATAATGTCTCCATAGCTGCCTCCACACAGTATAATGTCCCCATAGCTGCCTCTACACAGTATAATGTCCCCATAGCTGCCTCCACACAGTATAATGCCCCCATAGCTGCCTCCACACAGTATAATGTCCCCATAGCTGCCTCCACACAGTATAATGTCCCCATAGCTGCCCCCACACAGTATAATGTTCCCATAGCTGCCTCCACACAGTATAATGTCCCCATAGCTGCCTCCACACAGTATAATGCCCCCATAACTGCCTCCACACAGTATAATGTCCCCATAGCTGCCCCCACACAGTATAATGCCCCCATAGCTGCCTCCACACAGTATAATGTCCCCATAGCTGCCTCCACACAGTATAATGCCCCCATAACTGCCTCCACACAGTATAATGTCCCCATAGCTGCCTCCACACAGTATAATGTCCTCATAGCTGCCTCCACACAGTATAATGTCCCCATAGCTGCCTCCACACAGTATAATGTCCTCATAGCTGCCTCCACACAGTATAATGTCCCCATAGCTGCCTCCACACAGTATAATGCCCCCATAGCTGCCTCCACACAGTATAATGTCCCCATAGCTGCCTCCACACAGTATAATGTCCCCATAGCTGCCCCCACACAGTATAATGTTCCCATAGCTGCCCCCACACAGTATAATGCCCCCATAGCTGCCTCCACACAGTATAATGTCCCCATAGCTGCCTCCACACAGTATAATGCCCCCATAACTGCCTCCACACAGTATAATGCCCCCATAACTGCCTCCACACAGTATAATGCCCCATAGCTGCCTCCACACAGTATAATGCCCCATAGCTGCCCCCACACAGTATAATGCCCCCATAACTGCCTCCACACAGTATAATGTCCCCACAGCTGCCTCCACACAGTATAATGTCCCCATAGCTGCCTCCACACAGTATAATGTCCCCATAGCTGCCTCCACACAGTATAATGTCCCCATAGCTGCCTCCACACAGTATAATGTCCCCATAGCTGCCTCCACACAGTATAATGTCCCCATAGCTGCCTCCACACAGTATAATGTCCCCATAGCTGCCTCCACACAGTATAATGTCCCCATAGCTGCCTCCACACAGTATAATGTCCCCATAGCTGCCTCCACACAGTATAATGTCCCCATAGCTGCCTCCACACAGTATAATGTCCCCATAGCTGCCTCCACACAGTATAATGTCCCCATAGCTGCCCCCACACAGTATAATGTCCCCATAACTGCCTCCACACAGTATAATGCCCCATAACTGCCTCCACACAGTATAATGTCCCCATAGCTGCCTCCACACAGTATAATGTCCCCATAGCTGCCTCCACACAGTATAATGCCCCCATAGCTGCCTCCACACAGTATAATGTCCCCATAGCTGCCCCCACACAGTATAATGCCCCCATAGCTGCCTCCACACAGTATAATGTCCTCATAGCTGCCTCCACACAGTATAATGTCCTCATAGCTGCCTCCACACAGTATAATGTCCCCATAGCTGCCCCCACACAGTATAATGCCCCATAGCTGCCCCCACACAGTATAATGCCCCATAGCTGCCTCTACACAGTATAATGTCCCCATAGCTGCCTCTACACAGTATAATGTCCCCATAGCTGCCCCCACACAGTATAATGTCCCCATAGCTGCCTCCACACAGTATAATGTCCCCATAGCTGCCCCCACACAGTATAATGTCCTCATAGCTGCCTCCACACAGTATAATGCCCCATAGCTGCCCACACAGTATAATGCCCCCATAGCTGCCTCCACACAGTATAATGTCCCCATAGCTGTCCCCACACAGTATAATGTCCCCATAGCTGCCTCCACACAGTATAATGTCCCCATAGCTGCCTCCACACAGTATAATGTCCCCATAGCTGCCCCCACACAGTATAATGTCCCCATAGCTGCCCACACAGTATAATATCCCCATAGCTGCCTCCACACAGTATAATATCCCCATAGCTGCCCCCACACAGTATAATGTCCCCATAGCTGCCCCCACACAGTATAATGCCCCCATAGCTGCCTCCACACAGTATAATGTCCCCATAGCTGCCTCCACACAGTATAATGTCCCCATAGCTGCCTCCACACAGTATAATGCCCCCATAGCTGCCTCCACACAGTATAATGCCCCCATAGCTGCCTCCACACAGTATAATGCCCCATAACTGCCTCCACACAGTATAATGCCCCCATAACTGCCTCCACACAGTATAATGCCCCATAACTGCCTCCACACAGTATAATGCCCCCATAGCTGCCCCCACACAGTATAATGCCCCCATAGCTGCCCCCACACAGTATAATGCCCCATAACTGCCTCCACACAGTATAATGTCCCCATAGCTGCCTCCACACAGTATAATGCCCCCATAACTGCCTCCACACAGTATAATGCCCCATAACTGCCTCCACACAGTATAATGCCCCCATAACTGCCTCCACACAGTATAATGCCCCATAACTGCCTCCACACAGTATAATGCCCCCATAGCTGCCTCCACACAGTATAATGTCCCCATAGCTGCCTCCACACAGTATAATGCCCCCATAGCTGCCTCCACACAGTATAATGCCCCCATAACTGCCTCCACACAGTATAATGCCCCATAGCTGCCTCCACACAGTATAATGTCCCCATAGCTGCCTCCACACAGTATAATGTCCCCATAACTGCCTCCACACAGTATAATGCCCCATAACTGCCTCCACACAGTATAATGTCCCCATAGCTGCCTCCACACAGTATAATGCCCCATAGCTGCCCCACACAGTATAATGTCCCCATAGCTGCCTCCACACAGTATAATGTCCCCATAGCTGCCTCCACACAGTATAATGTCCCCATAGCTGCCTCCACAGTATAATGTCCCCATAGCTGCCTCCACACAGTATAATGTCCCCATAGCTGCCTCCACACAGTATAATGCCCCCATAGCTGCCTCCACACAGTATAATGTCCCCATAGCTGCCTCCACACAGTATAATGTCCCCATAACTGCCTCCACACAGTATAATGCCCCATAACTGCCTCCACACAGTATAATGTCCCCATAGCTGCCCCCACACAGTATAATGCCCCATAGCTGCCTCCACACAGTATAATGTCCCCATAGCTGCCTCCACACAGTATAATGCCCCATAGCTGCCCCACACAGTATAATGTCCCCATAGCTGCCTCCACACAGTATAATGTCCCCATAGCTGCCTCCACAGTATAATGTCCCCATAGCTGCCTCCACACAGTATAATGTCCCCATAGCTGCCTCCACACAGTATAATGTCCCCATAGCTGCCTCCACACAGTATAATGTCCCCATAGCTGCCTCCACACAGTATAATGCCCCATAGCTGCCCCACACAGTATAATGTC